>NC_079387.1:9440582-9513082 GCF_021018895.1 Seriola aureovittata
AAAGACGATGAATTAGTGTTTTTCTTTCCTGTCCCATTTAGTCTTATGAGCCCTTAGATTTTGCTCACATCCCCTCAGAGGGGTCTTGACCCCCAGGTTTGCGGTCTCCGCTCTGGCCAGTTATAATATTCTAATATAAAGTGTCTATTTTGCTATGCAACACAATAATGATTCACCCTACAGCCAGGTCATTTCCAGGGTAGAACTTTCTCTAGAACACTTGAACACCTGGCTGCCAGATTCAGGGCCCTCAGGAGCCAAGAAGCATTCCAGAGATTGAAGATATATTTTTGAATCACAGCTTTTCAGATGAGCTGTTTTTACTAGGACTCATATTGTCCAGTTTCCAGGCACCAACATGTCTCAGGAGGGTAACTCTTTAATGTTTCTGATGATTTAAATCTGTATTTAATTTCTTAATCTGTGTTTGCTGTGCTCGCTTCCTTTCTTATGAAGGAAAGCAATTTCCTGTCAATTGCACCTGAGTGATGAAAGTCTTAATCTTGGATTTGAAATCTTTATCACTCTTTCTTTTATCGTCCTCCTTCACTGAATTCTTTCTAATAAACCGTAACAGTTTACCATAAACACAGGAATGCAGTCTGTAAAAAGATAATAGTGATATCTGCAGTGGGAAAAATGACCTGATGGGAATAACGTCATCCGAATTTCTAATAAAAAATGACTTTATGATTTTTCCGTTCCGTAAATTACATTTTGGCTCTCGTGGGAAAATCGGCGTCGTCACTGTGGTCACCAGGAAGTCAATGAGCACTTATGACCAATGTCTGAGTGGAATTCTGAAAGCATACCCAGGCTACATTTTTAATTAATACGTTTTTATTCATCAGCTTCAGAGGTCACTGCTCATATATGGCCAGTCGCCATTGGTGACACACCGTGTTACCATGAGAACCACTCAGCGCCATTTCCTGTTTGTCTGCCATAAGGGGAAAAGAGAAATATGAATTAAACCACGAAGGGTGATCGGAGTCTGATGAGTCAAAGAGTATTCATTTGTTTTGAACATCAAATCTTTGGAAAATTGAATCTTGTTCTGAGAAGCTGCACAGCATCTTACACATCCTGTTTTGATTGTGTAACTGTTCACACTGACAGTTATGACAACATGCAGTGTACTGTAAGTGCATGGATGGTCCAATCAAAACGGTCAAGAGTTGACTGCCTTTAACGGTCGCCATCTCGGTTGCGTACAGAAAGCATGGCGGACCATCGACGTATTTTCAAACTTATGAAAATGGCAGCCAGTGGCATCACACAGCAAAGCTCATGTATTTTAATGAGTGAGGTGATAAACCATCATCCAGTAATTAATTTTACCTTGATAAGTAGAGACGCATCAGGATCAGCAGGTGATTTAAAATCATCACATGATGTTTGCTGTAAGTAATCAGAGCAGGAAGTCACAATGTTGAGAGGGGGGGGGGGGTTTAAAAAGTTGAGACAAACAACCCAATCAGTCACGATCAGGTGCTAATGCAGCACCGGTTAAGGTTGCTAAGGTTACTGTTCACTAATGATTAAACCTGCTCTTCCTCTCTGTCGGTTTTATTGCTCCTGATTGGACAATTTACACCTTTTTATGACGCTTACGGCAGCGAAAAGAATAATTCATTATATTATTTACTTCATTACTGCAGGCTGTTATTAGTTCATGAAGTTTGGTGACCTCATGTAATACTCTAACACTGGCCAACATCAGCCTGAGCACCAATCTAATTAAGAGAACCTGTGTGGCTGTGCAGGCCCCTTTACTAATTAATTTATTGTGATTTGTTGTAACATGTAAAAATAAACAGAGGACTGATGCTGTTTAGGATGAAAGATATTGATCACAATAAGAAGTGAGTGATATTCATAACTGTCTGAGGCTTTTTAAATGGGCTGACTGACTGCAGTATCTATTCAGTCAGCCAATAGGGGGAGCTAACAGCATTATTGAGTCAAATAGCCATGGTTAAAAACGTGGGTATTAATCTGGGTGTCTGTTTATCAATTACCATGAGAATGAATATTTCAAATATATAAAAATGTACAAACAGTATGTGTGTATATACACACTTTACTAACCTTGTCTCCCATACTAGTCATCTCTTCCCGTCTGCTCCCTTTATGGCTCTACACTTGGATAGATTTCAGACGGTTGAGATTTAGGAAAGTGAACTCTTGAACTGTTGTAGTTGTAGTCTTGCACAAGATGCACTTGAAGGTATCCTCTACACAGCTTCATCCCATAACTGATCTGTAAACAATCTACACCCCAGCTCCTGCTCCCAAAACAGTTCAAGTGTTGGCAACAGAATGACCATGAAAAGCCCAAGAGCTGTTCCTTTTTAATTTCAATATGATTTCTTCAATATGGGATTCTAGTGTGGAGGAGGTACAGTGTCTAATTTGAAAGTAGAGTCAAGTGAGAACCAGGCAAATTAAATCCGTGGGATAGATCTGAAAAAGTTCCATCTTTGTAGAGGTCTCTAAAAACACAACATGTAAGTGGCATCAATAGGGGAAATAGGTAATTCTCCACTGAAGGCATCAGGGCGGAGGCTGATATAAATTTAAAGTGACATCTGAATTGAAGCGGTATAGACGGCACCACATGCTGCTATTAAAGCTGGAAGGATTGATTGGTCGGGAGGAGGTGGGGAAGATGATTGAACCTCCAACCTGCACCACAACAACCCGGAGAGATTGAAACCAACAGGTCAGCATGAATATGTGCTGACTAATAGTGTAGCGGAGAATTGGGAAGTCGGCCACTGAAATTGAATGTTTGCAATAATGGTTGAGTTGTTTCCCACCGCACAAAGAGGTAGTGATAATTTGGTCCACAGATTTGTTTCTGCAAAAGCAAAAGAATACGCTGACACTAAAGAGAAATCAGGGTCAGATGGTCTTGTTATTGCATTAATTCTACCAGTTCCACATCTGGAATAGAATCCAGAATAGAGAGAGAGTGAAGTACGAATCCCCAGATATTTAAACCGTGTTGAGCTGCGTTCGAAAGGAATATCCGACTGAATGAATTTATAGGATGGCGCTCTCTCGAAAGGAGATTCACTTTATAACCTGAGAAGGAGCCAAATCTCTTCAGCAAGGACAAAATCAACAAAATGCCTTTTTCAGCACCTTTGACTCATGTTGATATGTTGAAATACCAAAGACAGATGATCTTGGGAAATGATGTTGCTTTTTCTTGCTTGAAAGGAAGCTTTTTTACTTCTGCTGAATAAAGTCAAACTCGTAAATGTGATAGTCGAATACAAAACATTTACACCGTGACATAATTTGTCAAATGTGTCGCTGAAGGAAACTGATCAGACAGACATTTTTACAACATGACTCTGAGGCGTCTCCTATTTTAGCTGCTACACAACAATACATTACAGCCTTTTTTAAAAAAATAAAGAAGTGGCCCCAGAAGACTCATACTCAGAGTCATAAACACACCCATGAAGGCATGGAAGCACAACCACAGTGTGAGTTAGATTGAGTAATACGCACACACAGTGGTGTCGACAGACAGTGAATAACTGGTCGACGTGTTATTGGAAGTATTGATGCTTTCGCTGATAAAGACAAGAAAGAAATTAATGCAGCTGCTTGTTTGTGCAGGTTGAAATAGATGAAATGAATACTGTGTGTGTATGTGAGGAAGAAAAAGAGAGAGAGAGAAAGAGGCATTAGGGGGAGACTGAGAGGCTTTTATTGGGTTTATTGTTCAATTCTTGGAAGAGAAACACAATAGCCTGCCATAGAGGAGTAGATGTCAGGAAATTTGGTGTTTTCGTTTGAGTGTGTGGTGACAGAGAGAGAGAGAGGGAGAGAGAGGGAATATGGCAGACGGTAACACGGTTTATAGACAAATCCTCTCACATTTTTTCTTCCAGTAATATTAGAAACAAAACAGGGCTGGTGGTGTTGCACTGTGGGCTGTGTATGCTCTCTCCAGTATTGAACACGTAAAACATATTGTGTATATATGAAATATCGTTGTGATATTGTTGTGATAAATCGGTTGTGCCAAGTGTGTTTGAACCTTTCCAGGAATTTAGCAGCAGAAAAAGAAATTGGTATCTGGGAATCGAGGTTTGATGCTTTTATGGACGGACTGAAATTGGTACGATATTATGGAGGAATGAAACATTGAACACCTAAGGCTAAATGATTAAATCTCATCAGCGTCAGTGAGCGAATAAGCATGCGGCATGTGTGGACCAAGATCTAACGATGCAGGTGATTGAACAAGGTTGAAAATAAAACTAAAGTATATCGCTGCCACTTTAATCCTCAGGCCTAAGTTGAGTTTCTTTCTTTGCCTTTCTCTTTGCTGCGGTTTTAGTTTGTGACAGATCTATGATGTAAAGTTATTGTGTGTACAGAACAGTGAGACAGGTTTGAATTAAATGGTGAAAACGGGAGGAAATCTCATGTGTTGCTCATTGTCGACCGCGACACAAAGAAATTCCCTCCCTTCTCCATCTCCTGGCAGCCGTACAATGCAACACCTCTTAGCACCTATTGGAATAGTTAACAAAAGCTGTGTGTGTGTGTTGGTGCAGGTTTTGGACAGGTGAACAAAGGCAGTGTGTGCGTCATTGACACAGAGAGGAAGATAAACTCTCAGTTACTCTCATTAATTCAACTGCGGCCAAGTACAGAAAGCCTGAGGTTGTGTTTTTCTTCTCCTGGCTGTTCAAACAAGGAAAAAAAATCAGGATTCATGCTCAGTATTTTCTCAGTATATATGTGAATATAGTTGTAAGTTAGGCGTGTTTGAATTAAAGAACTGTTCATTTTTCCAACCCAGTCAAAGTTAGTATTTGTTATATATTTTTTATGTATTTTCCTCTTGAGGGTCTTTTATATTTATGATTCTTTAAGCTTTCATTGTAAAATTTGGGATTTTCGACTTTGACATTTGTGGTTTGCGAACGTTATCTGACATTTATTACATTTTTGAAACGCTGCATGGAGGAATTACGTCTTTAATCAAGTATGATAATCAAAGCTTAGAGAATGAAGACTTGCATTACAGCTTGACTTACAGCCACTGACACACCATCACTGAATCAGTTTGACATAGAGAGGTTTACAGATTTTAAATTTGGGGAGACATTGATGTTGGATCAATACTTAGTGTTGGATTCCTGCGCTCTGTGGATTGGAATTGGTATTGGCAGGAAATAAAAGCTGGATGCTGCTTTAACGATATTGATAATGTCAATTATATCAATAAAACCAAATCCCGCCTGAGCATTTTATGTATTGATATATATATATATATTGATTCTTACAGCATTTAATTTAACATGTAGTATATCTGACTCTTCGTATCTGCACAGTGGAATGAAACGGACCAGATTCTCGTGACTGGCCTCTGTCTATGGAACGTTCAATTTCAGATGCGGTCAGTTTGAGATTTCACTGTTTCCCACAGTCATTCGGTCATTGGCTGCTAATCTGCAATTCTTTTAAAGCCAAGCCAAACCCTGTGTGTGTGTGTGTGTGTGTGTGTGTGTGTGTGTGTGTGTGCATTTTCTATCTCACGTTGGACTGTCTTTCTTTGGCTGTTTAGTTCTGCATTTCTGAGATCTACAAACCACCGATTTCAAGCACAAGAGACTCCGTACTGAAACTAAAGGAAACAGGAAGTTGTCATCACGTTACCACAACAGCACACGAGGTGGGGGGGGGGAGAAGTCACCGTGAGAGACTCGGTCAAAACACATGCTTGTGGTGTTTATCTGTGTGTCTTGTGTTTGCGTGTGGCGTACAGAAGCCACAGTCGGGTCAGCAATTCCTAATAATGAAGGGATTTAAAGATGTGTGTTTGAGTGTGTGTTTGTGTGTGGATGACATGTTCAGGGACCCCAGGCACTTAGGGAGTGAAGTGTGGGGGTGGTCATCTTTATTAATTGAAGTTCCTCTTCACTTCTCCCACAGTAAACACTGCTGCTCCCCTGTAAAACTCCCCTCTGCAGTCGTGTCTTTAATTGGACACATACAGATGAGGGAAGACACGGAAACACAAGTGACACAGCCTCTTAAGGAAGTTTTTCTCATTCATGAAGCCACAGTCACTTTTTCACTATTTAACTAGGAGAGTATTCTTTCCCTAACTTTTTCTTATTGTTGTTCGTGCCTCAACAGAACCATAAAAACACAGATGTTCCGTTAGTTTATATTGTACTGCGAGATCAGATGTTGTTGGAAACAAATGACATATAAAACATTAAACCTATTTATGGTTGTTGGTTAAAGTGTAGGCTTTTTAGGAGGCAGGGTTGTGTTTAACTTACATCCTTTACAGTCCGTCTACTCCTTTCTGAAACTACAGTATGAGAAGCTTTCAGAGCAAAACCTCGAATGATGGATGATTGACTTTTATTGGCGTTCCTTTGGGTTCCTCCTTTAATCTCATGCCGCTTTTATTGTTCTTTGGGTTTTTTATTGTCTAAGTTTGAAGAAGTGGGAAAGGTGAGCTGAGAATCGGCTGCTGTAAAACTATGTGATGAAGTTTTAAAAGTGGGGATGTAAACCTTGTTTAGATTCTTCAAACATGGATGGATTTTTTCCCCTTCAGCAGCAGCAGAGATGTGTGACCTCGCGTGGCTGCCAGACTCTGTTGATCTGTTGTTGGTGTTTCAGAGTTGCAGGGAGGGGAAACGTTAGAGTCTCACATGCAGTTTCTATTCTGGGTTTGATCATCTGTAATGAGTCTGAAAGTCCTCCCTGTTCAGTTATCTCTGACCTTCCTGTGGAGGCACTGTCTCAAAAACTAAAGGTCAAAGTGATTTCTCTGATCGTTTTGGTTTAGTTTGTTCTTCTCGTGGTTTTTCTACTTTATTTCTCCATGACTGATGTTGCTCCGTCGGCTTCAGTAGCATTAAATGTAGGGTGACGGATCGAGATTTCTGATACATGGAGCTTTCCAAATCCAGCATGGATTCAAAAGCGCATGTTTGTGTTGAAAAGCAGGGAAGAGATGACCTAGAAGAGCAGAGGTCAGCATTCCTGCTGGTCCTCCGAGAGTCAGAAACACAGTGCAGACAGAACACAGGCATCATGAAGCTGCAGAAAGCACATGGTGTCCTGCAGTCAACTCTGCTTAGAGTAATCCAAGCTGCCTGGTTTTCTGACATGGTTTAAACACATTTACCAAGGAGTTAAATGATTTTAAAAGATGACGATAATACGAAGATTGCAGATTTTATACATGAAAAATAAGTGTTTTGTATTAACGTGGTTTGGCAGTGGAGTCCATGGATTGGAGATTGTAGAATTAAGCGCTTTTGAAGCAAAATTCAGGATAGCAATCAGGCTGAGGTAGAAATCACCCTCCTGTTCTGTGTTGGGGGTAGTCGAGCTCGTGCTGCAATGTGAAAGCATAAATGTTTGGGTTAATCACAGCTGGAAATCGGCCGTTGTGTATGTGAAAGTCTCAGTCATTCAGTCTCAAAACACTTGAGACACACTGTGTGTAATTGGTAATGACACATGCTTTGTTCGGCCAAGTGCTATTTATAAATCATCAAACTTGCAATCCAAGTTTTTCTTGCATTGTAATCAGATGAAATAATACATAATTTAATAAGAATTCCCTCACATGAAATTTTCAGAGAGGGATTTTGGCCGTAAAACAGGTGTAAAAATATTGAGCTGAGATCTGTGGGCCGATAGTGGCCCACAGCAGCCAGACTCTCCTCCCGGGCTGCTAAAGAACAAGCCACCAGCCCTTTTTCAGTTTTATCCCCAAAGTTGAAGCATATTGTCTGGGCAGCTGAAGTCCGGTTCTCGTGTTCTGCAGGTGAAAAGATCTTGTCTGTTTCTGACAGGTTGTTTTTAGATGATAATCCTTATTATATTTGATGTATGAACCATGCATACTCCATTTTCCTCATGTTGTATTTATTCAGACACAAATATTGTGCTCTCAGATATTTAGCTAATGTGTAATTTACACAATGATTTGAATGAAAGGCATTTAAAAAATTTTTTTTTAAGGGTTTTGATGTTGACTATAAATTAAATTATTGATTAAATCTGTGTTTGACGGGAGCATGTGATGCAGTAATGCCGTAGTGCTATAAATGGCCTCAGCAGTGTGTGCCGGCTGTGGCATTGTGGGAGAACCTCATTGATGTGGCACAGTCAGTAAAACTGCTCTTGTTCTTTGCCGCAGTTTCCACATAATGTGCTGGAGCAGACAGAAGATACATAAAGGGGATTTTTTACATCCATTTGTGGTTTATTGTGGGAGTGGAAATGAGTCTTGTGCAGATGCAGCCAGTTTCACAATGATTGAGAACAGAACCATGTGTAGTCTGAACTGACTGCTGATGTTTGTACTGCACTGTGCTCCTGAGCAATATTAATTAATATCATTAGTCTGTGAGAAATGACTCTCATCAAAATCCTTGATCCCCATCCAAGATAAGTTTTACATGGCAAGATGATGAATTTGTCCAAACACACGTGTGTGTGTGTATGAGTAATCATGTTAAACCTCAGGATGTTTTGGGTCAGAGCCGGACATCTGTCGACCTTCAGCAGATATTTAAAAGAGATTTAGTAATGGAAATATTTAAAGCTGCATGTTTGTCCGTTTCTCCCACCTCACAGTGACGCTTGTTGTTGTCAGAGTTAAATGAGGTGGAGACGAGTTCTGCATATTTTGACAAAACCAGCATTTTTTTCAAATTGTTATATACAGTGTGTGTAACAGTGTGTATTTACACGCGGCGTGTTTTGCGTGTCGGGATTGTGTTGAGGTCACTCGCAGCGTTACTTCCCGACAGTATATGAACCTACAGTAGAGAAAACATCCTCCTCTTTGTGCCTCTCTCTGCCTCCACATGTACGACCTGGTAAACATCCACCTCTGCCTCCGTTCCTCAGGAATGTCCCACAGCGTCTATGTTCATGATGAGGGAGACGTGTGTGTGTGTGTGTGTGTGCGTGCGTGTGTGTGCGTGTGTGCCTGCCACCCACCTATATAAGCCTGAACAACTCTGTCTTGTCAGGGCCATGTGTGTGTGCAGTAAGTGGTGTGTTTAATGACGTCAGAGCTCTCATCTCTCTTTTGTGCCTACATTCCTGTACAACCACACACACACACACACACACACACACACACACACACACACACACTCTCTTGAATTCTCTATTGATACAGTGCTGTGTTTCAGCATGTGTGAGCGGAGGTACTGTGTGTGTCAGAATCCTTTTATTTCTGCTATAAAGAGTTGGATATTATTTGTCCTTCATCCGTGTGACAATCTTAAGATGCTATTCGATGATCCGATAAGCACTTGAGAGTCAGAACAAAAGTGAGTGCATGACTGCTTTTTCTTTTGGTATTGCAAAGGCAGCGAAACCTGTTCATCTACTGTAGTTGTTGAATATCACCCGCAGTGTGGGCAGGTAAGATTACAGCATCGCACCTCTACTTTTATCCCAACGGCTACACTTAACGGCAGTTAACTTTTAGGAGACTGTTTGTCGTGCCTGTTTCCTCAGCACATTGGTACATAGACTGTATATAAAGGTGGACGTAGCCTCCGTGACGTCACCCACAGGTTTCTGCAGCTGCTGCACCGTCGCCATCTTGGCAGTGCCTGACTCCGCCCCTAACTCACGGATAAGGGGCGTTTGGACTTGTCCTTACAGCTGACTGCTGACTGGGAAGGTTGCAGATGTGTAAACGGGTCATTAGTTGGGCTGAGAGGTGAAGCTATGAACTGCAGGTAGGAAGCACTGGGACACAGGCTGAGGGCCGTGTGGCCGCTAGATCAATAGTGTTGATCGATACAAATCCTCCAGAGAGTCTGGAGCACCAGTGCAGGCCATTAGCGCTCAATATCATTGTCATCTGTGTTTTACTGAAGCCTTTCATCCAGAGCTTCCAGCAGACGTTATTACTCATCCTGATTTTAGCCTGTTAACTGATAAACAGAGTCTTAGGAGTCGGATTCGTAGAGAAGAGACTCAGCGAGGCTTTAAATAGCTGCTGTGTGGTGACTGCACAGGTCACACACACACACACACACACACACACACACACACACACACACACACAGTAAAACACTGTAACACATCGTAAACGTGATGTGTTTATGAACGGTCTGAGAGATCAGGAAATTTCTCTGTTTCCCCGATCACTGTGTGTTGTTCAAGAATGATGTGGGAATAAAGATATGTAAGCTGGATAAATGGTGTGTGTGTGTGTGTGTGTGTTAATTGATTAAGAAGTAGATCAACTGACTGGTACGAGCACATCTGTCATCCCCTTTGGGCTTTTTCTTGTGTCCTTGTGTCCTTGAGAAAGGATACACACACACACACACACACACACACACACACACACACACACAGCAGAGTTGATTAAGTGGCTGTAGTAAAGTGGAGCAGATAAATCAATTGAATCTGTCAGTTCTGTGGTGATCTCACTCACACACACACACACACATACACACACACACACACACTGTATTTTGATAAATGTGAATGTCATTTGTCGGTGTGTGTATGAATGGGCTCATCACAGAGGAACCGGCCTCTGTAACAGCATCGTTTGTACTGACAGACTTTTGCGTCCTGTGAGATGTTTTGTTGTGTTATCTGGTTTTGCAGAAACAGAAAAATGTACAACAGACTTCCTTTTTTTTTTAAATCATATAAAGCAATTTCAAGAAGGGTTTAACCGTCCATGTGCTGAACTTCATGATTTACTGAGTTGTGGCTGTAAATACACCTGTAGAAAGTCAGAGAATGCTTACGCTGGTAACGTGTGCAATTGCTTTACTGTTTACTTATTTGATAGTTTGTAATGTAGTCAGTTTTCCACACACTACAAACCTGTTTCGAGTTAGTTTGGCTTTGGGACATGGCTTGTATGTTGTCATGGTTACCGTTCAGCTGTGCATCTCCACACACTCTTCTACTACTATTATTCTTGCTAAGACTTAACTGTGCTGCAGCTGCCACCACAGCCTCTTCCAGAGCACGAACAATATCTGTAGTTTCATTTTCGAAACATGCACTAATTATTATCGTTCATTCTTCTGCACCTGATAGATGTGCATGTGGTAAAAACCGCAGCTGTGCTCGCGTGCATTTGTTCTGTGACATTATTACAACCACAGTGTGTGTGGCCCCCCTTAGTTCCTCTTCAGTAATCTGCTCTATTGTGTGTGTGTGTGTGTGTGTGTGTGTGTGTGTGTGTGTGTGTGTGTGTGTGTGTGTGTGTGTGTGTGTGAAAATTCAAAATGAGTGACAGCGGAAATGGTTAGAAAGGAGAGGTAAAGGTAAATGGATAAACAGTTGAAAATGTGAGCTAAAAGTGAGTGAGTTTCCAAGTGGTGGTAGTATGAATGCAAACCCAGCTGGCACAACGCCAGAAAGACGTCAGACATTAAATTTTAGATGAAAATGAAAATTGATTGATGTCAAAACTAAGGGCTAATTGACACGACTACAGTGGCAGCATTTTATATGTCAGGATGACGATCAGACAGTATTTTAAAAAACGCTAAATATTCTTCCCTGCTGTTCGGATGCTTGGAGTCGATGTCTCTCCATCTTTTGGCATAGAGGAATTTATATCACTTGTAGGACATCTTTTATTGCACTATTAACGAGTCGTAAGCCTGTGCGTGTGGGGAGGGGCTAAGACACGCACACACACACACACACACACACACACACACACACACACACACACACACACACACACACAGTGAGACAGAAAGCAGAAGAGTGGAGAGAAACGCCACCGTACATGACAGCAAAATGCATATTTTACACGTTGTTTGGGGCTGTTTCCTGCCATATCACTAGACACGGCAGGGAGTAATGAGGGAGAAGAGACATGGCAGGAAGGGGGGGGGGGATAAGGAGACGTCTCTCATAATTTAAGAAGGATGAGGGGTCAGAGGGGAAAGGAGTCTTACATGGAAAGTAATCAGGAAGGTAGATGTAGATTCTGAGGGCAGTTTGAAGGGAGTGAATAAACAGAGATAAATTGAGAAACTTGAATGTTTATGAACAGTTTGGCGTGGGGGCGGGGGGCGGGTAAAAAGACAACATTTTTACTCTGGTGAATCAGCAGCTTTGGTTTGAGCTCTCCCAAGTTTGATCTTTTATTTGTAGCAGCAGTTTTATGTTACTGATCGGCATCGGACTGTGTTGTTTACACAGGCTGAACCAGGAAGGGTGAGTCTGAACAAATCACCACATGCAAGTTAGTCCACCGCCCTGTGGGGGGATTCTTAAGCAAGCTTTAAAGTCCCTGCTAGATCTTACAACATGCCATCTGTCTTTTCAATAACATTAACTCCAGGAGCATGTGGATTATTCAAGCCTCTGCTGAAAGATGAAGCCTGAGAGAAGCGCTGTGTCATCTTTACCCTTACATTTATCAGACGGTTATATTTGCCTAAGCCAAAGCTACTGACACATAATCTTTTGACTGATGCATTATTGCCCTTTTGAGAAGCATAATCTCCACATAACTCATGTGCACAACAATCTAAAATCATTTGGCCCACTGTGTTGTGTGTCTGGAGTCAGATTTATCACCACAGCCCCCGGTGGAGCCGTGGTTTCTACTTTTTGATGAAGCAAACAAATTCTAATCGAACTAGTTAAGGTCACAAGAAGAAATTTAAATTAATTTTATGGTGGATTTCCCCATTTTTTTTAAGAATGGAGCGCCTCGTCGACCTTCACTCTATTGATCCACAGGAAACCATCACTAGAAAGCTGTCTGTTCTGAAGCATTGTCTTATAACAACAATACGACAAAGTGCACACCGGTAAACAAACCAACAAGATCAATCAAACTGCACAATCAATGAAGATGTTCCCTCCAAAAACAAGATTTCAAAAGATTCCTGCTCTACAAATGAACCTTATAGTGGAGTATGTCATTTAGATAACCGCTTTACCATTGATAGTTACAACAGCAAAAGGATGAGTGAAGAAGAAAAGAAATTATACGTTATAAAAGTGGAAATAGTCACTGAAAGCCCAAACGATGAAGAAGAATTGTTCTGTTAAAATTATGAGACACTAAAGTAAATGTGAGTATTGGATTTTTATCATGCACACCCTTTTTTTTTTTCTTGGCAGAGACAGGCCTCCATAAAAATCCTGTCTTTATTAAGACAAAATCTGAGGTGAAAACGTCACAGTGCTGGAAACAGTGTGGGATTGACAGGTGGTTTCTGGGAAATGCAGTACAAAAACGTCACAATAGGAACCAGCAGTGCAGTTGGAGCCGAAGTGAATATGTGTGTGATATTTAAACCAGACATTGGCTACTCCATCACTTGCTGATGCATGATGCCAGGAAGTCGTTGCACACACACACACACACACACACACACACACACAGTCTTGTTCCTCTATCCCCGTGGGGACCCTCGTTCACATAATGAATTCTCCAGCCTCCTCCCCTAACCTTAACATCTCAATTAAATGCCTAACTTGAATCGGTACCCTAACTGAAACCTGAACCCTAAAAGTATAAGTCCTAACCCTCAGAGAACAGCCTCTACCCACAGTGATGATGTGACCGTGTTTCAAGGCCGGGATGAGCGGAGCGTGGGAATACTGAGCTGGTCACATTTCAGGCCTTTAATAATGTTCTGATGTCAGGGAGATTATCTGTGACAAATTCCCAGCTCTCTCTCTCTCTCTCTCTCTCTCTCTCTCTCTCTAACCCCAACCCTTTTAAATCAGTCAGGATCTCCTGTGAAACCAGATATATCTTTCTTTTTAGTCATATTGACATGATTTCCTTTTGAATAAACAGCACAAAATTTATACATGACAACGTCATTCCAGTCTATCACAACTGCTGTGGTTTGGTGTGTGATGTGTAAACTGAACTTTAATAGAGATATCAATCATTTGCGATGAACCAAACTACTTTATTTTATTGATAATGTTGCTTAAGTTTGTTATATAAGTGCAAAGAGGTTTTTCCATCAAGTAAAACAAGAAAACCTAACACATAGTTATTTTCAATACCTCTTTGTTTTTGGCAGTAAACATCATAAAATTTGATTTATTGACAATTATGGAAAGTTTGTTCAAAGAAAACCATTTGGGGAACTTGATCAAATTTAGAATTTGCTTTAGAAATAACGGTAGGAAAAGTATCATCAGCACAAATGAACAAAAATAGACGCCAGAAGCCACTCAAGCTAAATCACGTCCACCCATTCACATCAACAAAATAGTTCTTTCCGATTTATAGTCTTAATTTTATTTAAGAAAACTATAATGAAATGTAATTATTGGCGACCTATTTTTTAATGACGAACATAAGACGTAATGTGTTACAGTTTTTATAAAAGCAAATAAAATTTAAATGATGACGTAAAAGTCTTATTCAGCAACCTGCTTCTGTGGGAGATACTTTATCTCCTGTTTAGTTGAACAGTTTCCTCCGCAGCCCAAAATATCTTTGGCTCAGAAGATGATTTAGCTGCTTGACCTGTTGCACTGCTGTTAATAACCATATTGTAAATTTACGTCTGTCAGTGATGTTATCTGACTTTCTTGGAATAAATTAATCTACAATTCACTGAGAATTACACAATGTGGCAACAAAACAACCGAGAAAACATTAACGTTACTCTGTCGACTGTGTTTACTGCTGCCATCAGGAGGAGGGAGTAACGTCACCTCTCTATCTTAATAGTCCTCTAGCTGTTTGTTTAACAAATATTACAGTATTGATATGAGTCATGTGACGATAAAGCGACTCATCTCAAACTAAACCTACAAAATAAACAGTATTTTATTTTGTGTGTCAGTATTTAGCTGCTGAATGTCTCGCTGATCTGCAGTGAACAGCACAGGTAGCTGCTGTAATGCCAATCAGCAAGATGAATGAAGACAATGATGTCAGAGGAAATCTAGATTAACATGTCCCTAATTGTTTGAAACAATAGTAATATAATACTGATTCTACAGGCTGTTGATGATATAAATACTGAATGGCAGTCGGTCCATAGAAGTCATAATGTGATAACTAAGAAGCTAAATATGAAGCGGAATACAACCAAGATGGCGTTAGATGTTTGGAAGACGTTGGATTTTTGTCACCTAACATGGTCACATGACGTCACAACCTACATTCAGCCAAATATCAGCATCTAACGATGTTGGGTGGCCGGCTGTGTGACTGATGATGGTTTGGTTTAGAAAGGACGCACGACTTGAAAATCAATAACATCTATTCAGCCTCAGCGTGGCCACAAGAACATGAGCAGCATCCGTCTGCCGTCAGCCTCTGAAGTAAACAAATACTTCCTGTCTGATGACTGTGGACCCTGAAATTTGTGTCACTCGTTTTTTGTGAGAATTCGACACTTCAGCACTGAGTTTAGAAGACCAAAAACATTTTTCCAAATTCCTGTGACACTTTTTTCGATTGGAGAGTTTCCAGTGTGATTTCATTGTAAAGTTCCACCATCTGTAATACTGAGCGTGGTGCTCCTGGTTTTGCCTGTTTCACCGGCATTAATCATAAACCAGCTTCTTATAACTTGTCTCGACAGGGTTCAGCTTCCCCAAACACACACCCATGTACACGCGAATGTGCACCAGCTGAAAATATGTGTCAGTTCCGCTGTTTCGCCCATTGTTTTTCTTTTCTTTTTGTTGCACCCCTTGGCCTGGCAGAGAATCTGTCGGAGGTTGTTGGTCTATAGAAAAGAGAGAGAAGGAAGTGAAAGGAAGAAGTTCTTAGAGCTCAGAGTTTCCTTTATAGAAAGACGCTGGCATGGCTCCAGGAATTAGCTCATTGCTATTCATAAAGACCAGGTCGGTCTTTACCTGAGCTAAATGGATCGTTTTGCAACAAGCGAGTGACTCAGGATCAGAGCAGATACTTCGCTGCTGTAACAGATTGAGGTATAGCATGACCTCAGGAAACAGGCCGTCATCGCTTTTGTTCTTTCGAAAAAATTCTCTGCGACCACGTTAGTGAAATTGACGCAGGGAAACTCACAAGAGCTCCGTGGTAAAATGAAGAAACTGTAAAGAAGAAATGTGAAAAGCGCTCAGGGCTAAAACTCTGAGGTTCAGCAGCTCAGGACCAAGAACCTGTGGAGCCCTGAAAGAAAATGTGATAAAAGGTTATCAGACAAATCAATAACGTAACTGAATACATAAATAAATAATATTGTCAATTAAACACCAGACAAGTATAATTTTTCTTTACGCTCTAGTCAGTTAAACTTATTGCATTAAATTTTGCATTGAGTCTTACATAAGCCATATTTGTTCTGTTTTTGTGCTGTTACTAAATATAAAGAGCATTTGACATTTTCAGCCGGTCAGGATAAACTGTCAGACAGAGCTGCCACTTGCTGTACGCAACGAGTCGGAGCAGGGGAGGGGAGGACGCTCACAGCTGTGTTAGGCTGAAACTGGATGTGTTTAGACCTGAGGCCGACGAGTAACAGACGGAAACTCTTACTTCATCTTTCTGTTACAAGAAAAACCTGTATCTCCCAAAATCTGACCTTTTTAAAGCAGTAATGTGGCATTGATCAAATCTCATTACTGTTGTTTTACAGTATAATTCTATAAATCATCTGTCACTCAAAACACAAAACATTGGTTTGACTTTTAATCAGGTTTTGTTAAGGTGGAGCTGATTTGCATATTATGATGTTTTTTTTTTACAGCTCTGTTATTAAGCAACAGCATGGCAGCCTCCCAGAATGATCAAATCACAAAACTAAGCCTCATGGAAGTGGAGACGGGTGGAGATGGGTGGAGACGGGTGGAGACGGGTGGAGACAGGCGATAGAATGACAGTTGATCAGAGGCATTAAAGTGTCTTGCAGGTGAAACGTGAATCTAATGTTATATAAAAGAGATATATAGGAGATAAGCTATTAATACACTTTATGTTTATAGAATAAAAATGTTGCTGGTTGAACAGTTTTAATGTGATTGAGTCGCTGTAAGAAATATTAGGTTTTGCATCAGTAACAACTGATATAGTGAAATAAAATGCTGGATCGTTTCTAGTCAATTCCTGGATATGTCTAACAATGAAAACCTGCGTATATAGAGGTAATTAAAGAACGTAAATACACTGAATGGATAATACTAAAAAATGCAGAATCAAAAACATGGTTTCATGTCATGAAGATTTTAACCTGGATGTTCTGCAAAGGTTTGGGCTCCGTGACATTAAATACGAGCCTTTCTTCAAATGTTGATGCCGTACAAACTTTATACACTTTATACAGCCTTTGCTCTGGTCTTATCTCGTTTCTTTAGTTGAAGTAATTCTGGAAGGTGCGTTCACCTGAATGCGTCGTACTGCACTGTGCCGTCTCTAAAAACAGCTAAAAGACAGTGTGTCAGTAACATCAGCTTTCACTGTGTTCACCTACATATTGCCGCACTGTGTTTTTCCTATCTGTTGCATGATGTTATGTCTTTGTTATCATGTGTTGTTGGTATTCCTGCACTGTATGTTTACGCCATGTGTCACAAAGAAGAAGAAGAAGAAGAAAACAGACTTCTTCTGTAGACAAAACATGTCTAGACCACTGACTTTTCCCCCGGTCAACTTTCAAACACAATACATACACACACATCTTTTACCTAGTCAACTTTGGACATGTGCTATTGTCTTTGCCAGTTTCTCTGGACTCACAACATCACATGCTCACCAACACTGTTCCTCCAGCTTCCTCTCTGGACAGATGTATCCTGGGGTGAGGGTGAGTGTGGGGGTCGGGGTCGGGGGTACACAGATCCATCTCTTCTGATAAAATTCCTCACATAGCAAACGGCCGACCACAGCTGCAAACTGCTGTCACTCAACCTATAAAACATGCCAAGAACATGTCAAGCTAATCAGTGTTATTTTAAATATGAAGGTAAACGCAGACAGCTGTGTCTGGGGAGCCCTGATGCCGGGTTCTGTCTGCTGAGTTTCAGAGGACTGATATCAGCACTGTGAATATTTGGTCAGACATTTCTGTCAATATTTGGTTTATTTCAACTGGACGCTTTTCATATTTCGTATAAGCTCGATATAATGTAAAATATTCATTGTTTCACTGAATCGCATTCTTGTCCTGTCGGTCAGGGACAGTCATAACTCCTGTATCATGAAACAACATGAAATAATCATTATGATAATAATCACTGAATCATAGAGTTTTGAATATATTGAAAAGCCCAGGTTTGGTTACTTCTGAAGACACTTACTTGGATTGAATTCTTCACAGTGCTGTAGCACTGTTGTTTGCTTTTCCACCTTTATCTTCAAAAGCCTGTTGAAATCATTGTTAATTTCTGATGAAAAATACACAATGATCATTTTTTCGCAACGAAAATGAGACAAACTATCAAATCAAAAGCAACCTTTGAAAATGAGAACTGAGGCGAAATGTATTAGTTTTTGTCTTTGGATTAAAACTAAACGATACTGTGAAAGATAAATCTTATTCTGCAACAGGCAGACATTTTACTAACAGCGAAACATTTATCTAATCTATTCAAAAATACTCTATGTTTAATATTTTGTTAAACATGGTTTTCCCACATAAAAATTGCAAATAAAAATACTCCCAGCCTCAGTCAGACCCAGACCCAGATAAGGAAACTTGCAGACGTGTCAGAACGGTTGTTTATGTTGTTCGTTAGCTTGTAACTTGCAGTGGCTGACTCAGTGTTAGCCGTTGTGCTAATGCTAACTCTCGCTCTCTGTACTGACGAGGTTTCAGGTTTATTTAGCCCCGCTGTTTTTATGAGACTGTCATTGGTTCACTGCAGTTCCAAGTTGGAAACACTTAAATACCATACGGACGCATTAACAAGGTTAGAAACTTGATTTTCATCAGAGGAGCTCTTAAAAACATCCCCGCTGATCCTGCTTCTGGCCGCAGACAAACGAACAACACAGTCCAGAATAGGCTGGCGTGCCACTTTGGAAACAAGTTGAATTACTTCATGTTCGCCCACGCAGCTTCAGCGCTGGGCGAAATAATTACCACAGACATGTATGTAGTTTCCCTGCTGTCATCTGAACTGTTTCATTACATTTTGTTTTTGAGTCATGAAGTCCTCCGTTGTTTGTCACGGTCTAAGTTTGTCCACGTCCAGTTACACACACAGATGTTGTGATTGTAATGCTTCTCTTATAGCTGGCTGACCTGTGGGTGAAAGCCTGTCTGCTGCTATATTTAACCACACTAGGTGTCTAGAGACTGTTTGTCACTGCTGTGTGTAACAGTGGACATTTAGAAGTTAGGCAATCCTCCCTGTGTTTTCTCTGTACAGTCTGACCAAAGGGGAAATCCCTCCTTGGCTCATCCGTCCTTTCTCCTCTCCAGATCACTGTCATTCCTTTCTGTCGCTGTCAGTGTGTTTCTCTGTGAACGAGCCGTGAGATTTGTGTTGATGTGGTGGTGAGAGTGGACGGGTTCTGTTGCGGTTTGAAGAGGAAGTGGTTTCATAATTTAGGGGGAGAGAGAGAGAGAGACATCTGTTACTGGGATCAACACACCTCTCCTGTCTGATTCATACATTGTGTTTCTCAACAGTCCATTAGATCGATATTAAGCCTCTGGTGGGTGAAAGAAGAGGATGTTATGAAACTCAAATGTTCACAGGACTTCCACCTTAAAGTAGCGTCATTGTGTATTTACTAATATCAACACAAACTTCTTGAGAGCAACATGTTTAATTCTCACGGAACCAGTCACACATTTTGTTGGCGTCTTGTGACGAAGCAAAAGTTTGTGTGATGATTCTAGTAACTGGAGTCACTTCATGGGTTCGACAAGCAAGATTAATACTGAGCACAAAAGTGAGAACAAGCAGAGAACATTTTTAACAGAGTGGGAGGACTGAAATTTATTCTGGGGGAAAGGACCTCTGAGATTTGGTAAAAACGGAGCCAATGGGAGAACATCGGTGAAGTCAGACAGGCTGCAGCAAACTCCTGCCAGCGTTTTGAGTTAAAGCATCAATCTGTCCTTTTTATGAAGGAGATGATTTAGTCGCAGTTTACAAGCCAGATTTCAAAAGGATTTTGGAAAACAGGGAGTTCAAAACGTCCCACTGAGTCCAAAGTTTTTTTTGTCAATGAGTTGAAGCTGAATGATGTGAAAGACGGACAAATGAACAGATTAAATAATTACTGTTTTTAATGCAAAGTCGTCAGTTGACTAACATTCATGTTGCCATTGGCGGGAATGAGTTATGTCGATGTTTGGTGATAGATGACGACGAGAACTGTGACCGTAGTAACTGTATTCAACAAATGCTCAAATGCTTGGAAGGTATAAAAATGCATGATAAATTGAATGAATAAAAATAGATTAAAATGTGTTTTGTTTTGTGGAATAAAACTAAACTGGAGTTACTAAAATGAGATGAAATGAAGTTAAAATAAACACTGAGCACTTTTTTCTTGTTTTGAAAATTGCAGGGAGTTGTTGTAAAAGGTAAAACAGACGCAGTGAGCTGATTAAATGAGCTGCAGGTCGTTAGTACACTACGGTTTGTGAGAAACATCAAACCACCCCCCCCCCCCCCCCTCCAACACGTTAAGATAAACAACCCCATGGATGGATGGATTGATAACACAATGAAAAACAAATGAAAATAGCTCAATATACAGAACATTCTGTGCAAAAAGGTGGAGGTGGGTAGAAAGCTGAGAGTTGTGGGACGTCTCTGTCAGACGGAGGTGTGGAGCTGTTTAAATGGTTGTAAACAGTTGAGCAGCAGAGATTTCCGGGGTCAGTGGAGCTGAACAGGTCTCTCAGAAAACTCGGCTGCCTGTCCAGTAATTGACGGTATACATCCAATAATAGGATAAAAGGATAACAGCTCGTTCTTGTCCGGCCTTCTCGGTCAGTTTTTGGTCCATCAGTATCAGTATTTGATTACATTTGCCTCGCAGTCAGCTTGAACCAGTCTGGCTGTTCTCCTCTGACCTCTCTCGTTTAAAAAAAAAAACTAATTTGGACCGCAGAACTGCTGCCAACTCTGTTTTTCTCAGTAACTCGTAGATACTGTTGCGTGTGTGTGAGTGTGTGCGAAAGTCTCAGGAAATCAGCAGTTTCTGAGGTATTCAAACCACCCTGTCTGGCACCAACAATTATTCCATGGTCAAGTTACTGAGATCACATACTGTCACATATTACTCACTTTGATGTGTGATCCAAACAACAACTGGACCCCCTGACCATCATCCACCACAGGATGATACAGGTTAAATCATGGCACTAAACCCGTCTGCCTCATCTGATAGTCATTTCATCCCAAGGCTTCCTTAGCATTACATGCTGCGGGATCCGCTCCATCCCAAAATAGCTGTGAACATTTTCTGCATGAATTTGTGTTTTTACTTTCACATGCAACTTTTCGGGTCATTAAATTAGAGACCTTTTCACCTGCTTCCTTTCTCCCACCGGGGGTCGGCCGCAGTCTCAGTGATTCCAGTAAACCTTGAATAGTCTATGAGATCACTGTAAACTCTGTTTGGTTGTTCCCTTAAGCACATGAGCAACAAGAGTTATCTCTCTCCCTCCTTTCATATGTGTATATCTAGATCATATGAGGAAAAAGTTTCACTTTCAAACTAATATTTGCCTCATACAAACTCTGTCTGCCGTGACTGATTGCCACTGAGAAGCAGCTAATGAATCTGTGTTTACCAGTGGCAGAAAAGTGAGCTGAGGAGAAAACGTCCTTCCTCATCCCACCACCAGCCCGTACTCTCCTCCCAGGTCATGTTGATGTTGGAGCAGCAGGGTGGCTCATAGTTACAGACTGAAGTGTTCTTCAGCAGGTCACTGATTGCTTCCAGCTCCAGGGTTTCAGTTCTGTACGCCACAGTTTCACCCAGTGGCCCCTGTAACGTCTCATTTATCGCCTTCCCAGACTCTGCAGTTGCTGGAGCTGTGAATGGGGAGATTTCTGAGTTTAGAGATGATGATGCTGCAAGAGGAAAAACTTTATTAATGTGAGTTTCCTCTTCAACACAATATTCTCTCTGCTGCAAAATGCTTTATATTTCTTTTGGGTCATTTTTACACTTGAGTAACTTCTTATCTTCACATCTGGAGGAAACCGTAGCTAAACCCCGCCTCTCTAGATTTCTAGTCTAACATTGTGTCATGAAGGATCTCAGTTCAGGGGCCGTGTCCTTCAACGGCGGCAAATGAAATGCGCCCCAAGCTATCCCAAGAATCATTCTGTACCGGTGATGAATCTCCTTTTGTAAAAAAAAACAATATGGCCGACTCCTCAAATATAACAGCTGGATAAATATTGAGAATGAATTGAGACACAGGAGCGGATTTACAGCTCAAAATTCTTAGTAATGTTTAAAATGGATTTCACACAGAGGTAAACAAAGACAACTGTTGACTGTTACAACTGTAGGTACAAGTTTGGATCATATCATATTTTATATATTGTATAATGCTCAGTTAAAACAGGAACAGGAGAAAATATTAAACAATTGACCCGTCACAACAAAAATCCAACATACACTCAGACAATGAGACGTGTGAAATGATTTTACAGACATGACTCAACTCAGTTAATAACCCTCTTTACTAAGCTCACATCTCCTGGAACTCACTCTGTGGATCAAAGCGTCGTGAGTCAAACTTTATTTGATTACATGTTGACAGGAATGTTATTTCTCTCAATATTATTATTAAATTACCCATAATTCATTACATGTCCTGCTTTCTGTCCGTCTGTTTCGCCAATAAACGATTACATGCAGACATCGGGGAAACACATCAGCCGTTAACTGAGTGTATGCGACATAATCGATATGTTGATTAATTAACCCTGTCTGGTTAATTAGATCATCTCTTCTCTTCTTGTGTTGTGATTAGGTCTGAGGAAGGAAGCAGCTGACGCGTGTGTTGAATGTATACATGAGAACACGCAGATTCAGTTCTTGGTTCCAGATAATTACATCATAATACAATACAAAAGGCTGACCCTGCTGAAAGCATGAGAAAACCAAACTGTTCTTCTCATTAGTCAGACTGAAATTAGTCAGTTAACTGCTTTAGGTATTCCAGTAATTTAACACCACACACACACACACACACACACACACACACACACACACACACACAGTTTTGACCTTCATATGCACATTTGAACCTTTCTACTTCCGAGAAAAGATTAAAAGAAAAACAAATAAAGGTAAATAACATAAATGCCACAGTTTCCTTTATCGGCTTACAACTTTTGGTTTCCCAGAACAGAAACCTCTCTCAAACTTCTCATGGTTCTACATTAGAAAAATACTCAAATGAACTATTTTTAAGTATATTTATTCTAGTTTTAAACAACTTAATCACCAACCTTATCTTCTCTCTGCAGCTAACGGCTGCTAATGTGGACTACAAAGGTTAAACAAGAAACTTTAGAGAAGTAGGTCACAAGGTCACGGTGCACACAGGAAAGTGTAGCTCTGGGGCAAGTGAAGAAGTCAAGACAAGCAGAGCAGCACGGCGGTCGACTGGTTTTCCCTGAGAGAAAGGCTGAGAACTGTTTAACAAGGTCTCATCAGTGCTAATTATCAAGCTACAATCTTTGACGGTTTCATTTTATGTTTTATGTCAATGCAGATGTGAACGCAGTCGGAGCTGATGCTTTGTGTTTGTCAGAAGAGTCAAGATCCGAGAATAAATAATTTTGTGAGTTTAATAATTTGCTTCATTCGATAGAGACAGTAGAGGGGGACACGGCAGCGGAGAGAGAGAGAGAGAGAGAGAGAGGCGATGGCGTGCTGTGAAGGAGCCTGGGCCGGATTCAAACCCGTAGAACACGCTCCACCAGGTGAGCTACCAGAGCGCCCATAAAACTCTGTTTAATCGTCTCCAAAACACACGTTTTACTAGGTAATACTCCCTCAACTGGGATTTTGTCAGTCACATCCCAGTTAAACCAACAATAACCCATGAGAAAGTCTGGTCTCTATGAAAAAGTGTTACGAGCTCTTTGCTGCTGCTGCACCTTTTCCAGCCTGACCGCAGATTTCCATTAGAAAAATTAACACCCGTCTCGTTCCCCCTCAATATAACAAGGGAACATTCTTCTGGTAATAAGCTTTTAAAACTGCTTCATTTGACTGCAGGGATTTTTCTCACAGAAATCCCATCCACTCACATTGTGAACATAGCTGAAACCACAAAATTGAAAGCTAATGTCTGTTGTTCTGACTCATTTGAAGGGCTCTTTCTCTTCAGAGGCTTTCTAGATGGGTGTCCTTAGATACAAGACAAATACCTTAAATGGACTGCTGGTTCGTAAGGGTGGATTTCTTTTTATATACAGTACAGAGCTTGAGCTTTTAAAATGATGTTCACTTATTGATTAAATAGTGATTAAAGCAGCTTTAAAGGAACATTTCAACTTCATCTCTAGCAAGCCAACATGCTAAATCACCCCGGAGCTACAAATCAGCATGCAGGTAGTTTGGTTAGCGTGTGAGAAGTAGATCACATATATAGGGGGCTACTGTCTTTGTTTACTTTCAGCCAGACTCAGACACAAGTGTACAGACTTATGTAAATTTGGTGGTGGTTGCGCTGAGTAGACACAATGTTCTGTTTGTATTTTTATATACAGTGAAAACATTTGAAATTGAACATATTTAGGAAGCTTGGCCGATACATGCTGCTTTGCTTTAGCCACATATCACAAATGTACCGTTGTGAAAATGATAGCCAGGTGGAAACATACCAGAATTTCCCTTTTTACATAAATGAGTCGGTGGCTAAAGTGTGAAAATCCACCTTTTGAAAAAACTGTAATCACAGCATTACTTACAGTAAGGCAAAGAAGTCAAATATCACAGTTAAAGGTACTGACCGAGAAGAATAGGTCATAGATCATAATCAATCTGATCAGGGGGAAACTGTGGGGGCTGAAGTGAATACCGGTCTTCATCAAAGTGATTGTAAGTTTTGATCACAGGAAAAACCTGTGAGTCATCTAAAATGCATGTGAAGACAGGAAGTTACTATTTCATAACTGTAGTTAACGGCTCATAACATTTTTAATACACTGTCATACAATAACTCTGGTTGCTCTTCGTCTCACAGAAAAACATGAAGTATCTTCAAAACAGCTGTGTGAGTACCACATTCCCACAAAGCTTGACTACTTCTGTCTTCATCTGCATCTGTTTATTTTAGCCACTCACAGAATATACAAAATATTATTTTAACCATGTTCCATGATCTAGTTTAAACAAATAACAAAGTTTGATTTGCACAGTAACCCCACCTTCAAAATAAAAAATAAAAGTTTGAGCTGATATAAAATATGGAAATGAAAAGTGTAAATAGAAAGTTTGAAGTTTGGGAAAATGTAAGTGGATGCGGAGTTTCTAACAGGAGGAGACCCAGGTGAATTTAGTTTTCAGATGGTCCCTAACTTAAGCCCATTAGTTTCCCCATCTACTGTCAAGCCAAGCAATGTGCTGCTCCATTATCAGATCATGAGATTAACCAGTGCAACAAGCTTCTTTTCTCAAAGCTGGTGGAAAATATTATTGAAGATGGACGTCACTGAAAATCTGAATATTGAAGTTTACACTCACAACTTCTGCGGTTTCGGTTCAGCTGACTGTTGGACGTGTCTGTTTCCCTTTGACTCAGTTTTGACTGTAGGAAGACTGTCAATCATGTGACAGGAAAACAAGACTGCGCCTTCGCCTAGTATATTTATGGACTGTGTTGGTCAATGTGCAAAATTGAGACCGTAGATGAAAACGGTTGTGGGACTTTTGTGAACAGTTACAGACAACATTGCATCATATTTAGTGTTAGCTGGTTTGAACTCTTTATCTGTTTGCACCTCTCTCTCCGTCTGTGCTCACACACATACAGTAAGTGTGAAAGTGGTTTGTAAAAGTGACGAGTCTGACTCTGTGCAGTAGCCCGGCTGTTCACACCAGAAGGTCTACAAGTGATTCTGCTCTGTCTTTAAAATCTCGTGTAGAGCAGATTTTTATAACGACTTCATGAATTTATAATGTAGAGCTTTCTGTGTGTCCCTGGATAAGCAGGGCGTCGTTTGTTTCGACCATCGCCTTGTATCTGCCGGGTGGGGGGTTGTAGTGTTTGTTGTTACATTTTCTGTTCAGCTTTTAAAGTTTGGCAGCATCTGTTTGTTGTTCCCAGTTTCCATAAATATTTAGCTTTATCAATTTGCTGATGTTAATATTTAGGATCTTAAAACTGTCTGACGGAGACCACACGGCTTGATGAGGTTTGTGTTCGCCCCTAAACACACTGGCCAGTCCGGTTAAATCACACAAAGGGAAGAGGGAAGATTCTTCAAGGTCGAACATACAGAAACAGAAACACACACATGTGCAGCACTCCACGTGTGTGTGTGTGTGTGTGTGTGTGTGTGTGTGTTAGTTACAAAGCAGGTCGGGTAGAATATTTAGTGGATGAGATGTTTATTTACACAAGCCATAAAACACACATACACACACTTGTATCCTCAGTGCATTCAGTTTCATCTACAGTACTTTATAATCACAAGACGAGTACAAGACGTCCAGGTAGGTAGCATTCTGGTTTGACATCATTACATTTCAGCGCTGTCTGTCTCTCTCACACACACACACACACACACACACACACATATTATAGGCACATGAACAGACAAGCATATAAGTGGGAACTTCCATATTTTCAAAAAGACGCAACAGGAAAAAGCACTGACACACACACACACAGAAGCAAAAGTCACACACAACATCCACAGGAAGCAGTATACCCATGGTAAACACTGAACATTTTGATGCTGAGCTCAGAACCAACAACAGATCGAGGACGGCAATAAACCGCTGTTCTCACAACACAATAGCTAAACAATATCTTCAGCACTCTCCCACACCCTCTCTCAGACACACACACACACACACACACACACACACACCACAAACACTAATGCTCACAGCCACAAAGTTTACCTGATGCTCACACAATTCTCACACCCTCTAAAATGACAGTCATATGAGAATTGTAGTTTGTTTTTGTTTTTTTTCTCACATTATACACACTGATGTTACACACCACTCATTCAATTTGAACTGGACCCCTGCTGTTGCGTAACCCGAGTGTTTTTCTTTCTTTTTCGAGAGAGATTTACGACCGGAGATCCTGCAAAAATCTGTAGTAGCTTATTTTCTTGCCAGACACTGGAGCTCAGTTTGGTTGTGATTCTTTCTATAAGGATGCTGTAATAATTCCCTGTGGTTTTACGCAATTTAACCCGGTGTAACCTTCTACTAGTCAGGGGAGAATGATGAACCATTATCAGTGGGCTTGCATTAGTTAGAAGATGACTGGAATCACCAGGAGGAAATTAAAGAAACATCATATGTGCCGTCAGATCGGTTCCCTGGAAATATGCACGTCGGATAAAAAATGATTCAAAATGTTCCCTTGTAAAACTAATGCAGTTCAAATGGCACTGCAGTTTAAAAGTCAATGGGTAAAAAAAAAAAAAAAAAATCAAGGGTTTACAGGCAACGTGACTGAATGAAAAAACCTCCCAAGAGGAAATAAAGCAAGATACAGGAAGAAACATCATTAAGTTGCTCAGAAATCTGTCCACAAATTGAAAACAAACAATAATGCTTTTTTTCTTTTCTTTAAAGAGTAACAGATGATATACGCTCAGTTGGCATGTGATTAAGGATCACATAGCTAAAACTAATGCAGCCTATTACAACAGAAGTGCAGTAAATCCTCCTGCATGAAGGTTATAATGTTCAGTTTCTGCTCAAAAGTGTTTCACAGACGTGTTGATTTAACTTTTTCTTCATTTCGGAGGCTGCAGTTTGTGCTGCTGTTTAATTGTTTTGCATAATACTGACAGGTGTTTCTGTTATTTTATCCACTTATATCAGTGACGTCACACCAAATATTAAAGTTTTACTGCAGGGCTGTTGTGTCAGACTGCAGTAGTTTTAGTTAGGTGTTCCTAAAAACTTAGAGGCTTGATACTTTTACATTTTATACCCTATAAATAAATCATTTTCAAAATAAAATTGTTAGCTTATTAAATGATTGAGACTTTTGTTTTTAACAGCATTTTCTGAAAACTAGTGGTTTTAATGACGGGGCCTCTAACAGTATGGTGAAGTGTGTTATTTTGTCATTTAAAGAAAGTCCCATCATTTGCTTAACTTGTGTGCGATCATTCGTTTAGTAGGTCACAAGCATTACGTGTAGAGCAAGATTATATGAGAATATTTACCTGCTGTTACTTAACAATACACGAAGCAGAGGTTTCAAGTCAAAGGGTAACTACAGTCTCATATCAACAACCTTTTTTTTTTATATATATATATTTTTTTTTATAAAATATTATAATATATGCTGCATGTACAGAGAAATGAAATAATGTCACTGCCGTCGCTCTTTCCCGCCCACTCCCTGAGTGAAGTACGGACCAAACGTCTCTAAGGGGCTTCTTGCCCTTTGACTTTTCCAGCAGGGGTCTGGTATGAATGTGAGGGGGGAGGGGTTACCAAAGCGGACCAGAGGTTAAGAAGCTCCAAAGGTGATGAGATAATGTTCTCAGGATGATGACCCATGATCACTGAAGTATTCAGAGGACAAAGGCATGCTTCAGATACAGTATCTATATCTGCATGTCACATGTCTGGTTTATATGTAGATATGCTGCATTATTTGTTCTCAGAATCTCTGACCTTAAATTTGACAATAAATGTGGCGCCCAACATTTTTTTATCTTCTTACATGAGCATCATGGTCCCATCTGATCTTGTCATTCATACATTTATCTCTGTGTCTGTTCACGTGATGTTATATGGATCCCGTGCTTTGTTCTGTACAGCTACATATTAATGGCAGGTGAAAACGGATCCCGCTCCGAACGTGATGTCTGACTCGGCGTGACTGGTTGAATCAGAGGAGGCGTGTGCGAGCAAGGCTTTATGTCGTCGGTAACTCTTCCTTCCTTTGTCCTGGATCGAAGGCGAATCGCTCTCTCTGTACACGGTGATGGAAGAACCCCCCCCTCCCCACTGTCACATGTCCTTGCTCAAGACTCTCCATCCAAACAGTTCAGTCTTAATGCATCGTAGACAAATGCACTTGCAGTTTGTTGTTGTTTTTCCCATCAGCAGCCTTTTTCATTTAACTGATTCTCCGACATAAAATACAAGCAGCAAAAGAGGCAAAACGTTGAGCTTTTATACTTTAAATATATATATAGATATATCTATATATCTATATAGATATGTAGAGAAGTCAGTAGGCAATGAAATGCTAGAAGTGGATGGAAACGCCTAGTAAATGGCAACAAGTGGCCACCATTTGATAAAACTGGTTGGACGTGGTTATCAGTTAGAAAGGGCTGTTATCTCAAGGCAACACCCACAAATGAACCACCCACAGGGGAAGAGATGTTGCAGCCCCGTGAAACTTCTCCACTTTATGTGATCACAGAGGAAAACACACCAACAAATCACGTGTCCAATAAATATAAATATCAAATTATAATGTCATGTCATGTCAGGCTATGGCCCCAGACTGAAAATGGTCAGTGTTGTCCTGTGAGGGCTGAGGCAGCGTGATGTTAGCGGTACTCTCTTTAACCCCTGGAGAGTCCTAGGGAGGCCCGGCAGATAGAGTCCCAGCAAAAGTGCAGCACGCTGGGGGAGAGGAGGATGAAGACCCAGGGGTCAATGATGGAGTTGACGGAGATGAAGCGGAGGGCGATCAGGTCCAAGGGGTGAGACTCCTTAGGATTACCAGTGTTGATGTACACCCGGATCTGAGAGATGGATAGAGAGAGGAAAGAAGAGGGAAGGGATTGAGACGAGAGATTGTGTTTTAAATGACCTGCCAAGGTATAAGCCTCCTGCTAACACCATTGTCTCACATCCTAGCTAACATCCTGGTTATAAATCCCTCCGTAAACCCTCTGCAGCAGCAACAGATGAAGAGCGAGATAAGGAGGGTACAAAATGTACGACTGCTCTCCTCCGAGTGGGTACGCTGGAAGCTGAAGATGGACACCAGGTCAGCTGTTTGTGTTCAGGTTCACATTCCTGTTCACACACCATCTAAGCTTCAATTCAGCCATGACCTCCCCGTTTATCCTCCACACACACACACGCACACAAACTTAACTTTAGGGTGGCCTACACTGAAGACTGTGTGAAGCTCGGATCTAAAACGACTTTCATTAGCAGAAGTAGAATCAAGCAGAACAACATTTGTTTCTTTCTGTCCTGCTTCCCCTATAGAGAGAGAAAAAAACTTCTTGTAGTTCATTGATTATGATCAGTTAGTCACCACAACTGGCGTTTGTCTTGTCTCTATGGGAACGTATCTGTAAGTATCTACAAACCAGAAGATTGTTAACGTCAGAGGTCATGTGGTTCCATCTCCTAAGTGCTGCGAGTGTGTGTGTGTGTGTGTTCTCTGTGTGTTTGCGCAAACTAACTTTAGCGTGATGAATGTTGTTTGCTCAAAAGTCACAACGCTACAACAAAAAGCATGGCCACCAATTTTATCCTCTTATATGCAGAAAACAATCAAGCATCCCAAGGCACACAGGATGTTTGCAGAGGCCGGAGTATTGGTCTAATTGAAAGAGGATATTGAACTGCTCTCAGCATCGTTTTGTTTGCTTTCCAGACAAGCTGCTGAGGCAAACACGGGCGGCCTACAAATGACTGCGAATGTGAATGTGAATGTGTGTGTGCTCTGTGGTTTTAGGAGAGGCTGATAGGCAGATGTTGAACTCTGAGGCCAAACCAAATTGAGATTCCCATGCTGATTGCCAGCTGAGTTGTTGACATACAAAGATAATAAAACCTTTGTTGTGAAATAAGGATTGCATCCATTAATATTACCATCTTAGTGCTGTTATTAATCACTATCTGCACAGTACATCCGAGCACTAATACACAGCACTTTTTTACATAATTTGACATTTGTTTTGATGTGAATTTAAGAGGGATGAAAAAATAAAAATCCTCTCATCTCTATTTAGCCAATAACTCAGTCACTTACACTAATACTTTTCATCTTTATCATCCATAAGTTTTTCATTTAAAGGTGGCTCAACCACAGCTAAGATGGCATTTGCTGCTACCTCGCTAAGCTAGGCTAGTTACCTTTTAAGCAGGTATAGTTCAGCTGTTTTTCCTCAGTAGTGACTTATTTAGCTGAAGCCTCGTTTATGTGCGACGGCTAATTAAATGACCAAGACGCCGGTTCATTCAAATTCATATTTTTCAAGAGGTAAAAGGTAAATAAGCTAAAGCTAGTTGAGACTGTCATTAGCTCGCTGTAACTTGATTAAGCTCGGTTGCTGTGTTTTGATGTTGTTGGGAAGATCAATAATGAGTAGAGCAGAATGAAATTAAATCAACATTAATCAACATGGCAGCTCACTATCCTACAGACGAACGTGTGTGCGGCGTCTGTTCTTTGGCTTCTGTCATCGATAACTCCTGTATCGCAAAGTCTTTGACCTTTTTAAACGGAGTCAGCTTTTGATTACAGCTGTTTTTATTTCCTACCACTGAGGCCAAGAGTGAGCAGCAGACTTTGCTGATTAGTTCTTCCTCTGTGGTTAAAGTGCAGTGACTGGCTGGAATGAGAAGCAGTAAAACCCCTGGGCCGATGACCACAAGGTTGGGAATACTAATAATACAATCCATGGAAGCTATGACTAGTTCACAGGTTTAGAAATTCCTGCTGCTGTTCTCTCTGGGGATCGGAGAGGAACAATATCAGGTTAAATGTGAAAGGAAAAACGACCTTGCAGCTGTTTATAAAGTCATATTAACTTCTTTCGTTTATTCACTTGTCTGGTATTTTACATTCTATTCCACTTTTTATCTTCATCTCTGCCTCCCGCCCATTCTTGTTCTCTGTCTGTCTTCTGAATTTCACATACAATTCTTATGTTTCTCTTGTATTATGAAGCATTTCGTCCGAACTCGTTTAGGTTAATTGACTCCTGTAAAAAAAACACCCAGTTTCCTGGGATTTCGATGGTTTGCGACAACACTGTCTCGCCAACCTCGTTAGGCCAATTTCCTGTTGCTCGGTCACACAAACCAGTCTCACTTACGTAACACAAAGAAAAACAAAGTCCTTAACGAATGAAGAACGAGGTGTGATGTGTAGAACAGCTCCATAACAACCACGGCGTCATTTTAAACTTAAACCACATGAAGTCATTACTTTAATCACTGACAGGCCTCGCCATGTGTGTGAGACAGAAACCGAGCAGGCGAAAGATCTTATGCATCTGACTCACACTGTGAACCCAGTTTGTTCGAGCATCCCAGCACCAACAGGAAGTGTTATTAAAGTGTTAATGTGAAGTGTCTGTGAGGCCCCGAGAGACGCAGAGCGTAGAGCGTTTGCATTACGTTATTGTATTTTCCTGGGTTCACATTCGGCCTCACCTTTATTCCCAGTCTCTACCTCCTCATCAGTGTCTTTATCTTTCTGTGCACGAAAAGGTTACAGTCCGACCTTTTCCATTTTTAATGCAATCAGAGATAACCGCAGGTATATCGCACACAAACGCATCACAGGCTCACAGTTTCATATTGGCAGAATCACAGTGTGTTTGGGTGTGTGTATGTGTGAAATCCTGCCCTCACACTGTGGTATCATATTGCAAGTTGGTGCATGATTGTTTTCTATAATGCTTTAAATAAGTGATGTAATTGTCGTGCTGTTTGTAACGACTTGAATGTGTAGCCGTGAGAAGCCTGTGACCACAAAGCAAATATCAAACACCTTCACAATTTTAATTTAAGCTCCACCTTCTTGGTGCGTCCGTCAAATTATGTTCTCACACTGCATGTGTGCAGTTTACAGCAGCAGCTTTATCACTTCAAATTCACAGTAATCTTTGAAACTATTTGTTTTTCATTTCAGACAAAGACGCTGTTTAACTCTACAGTTAAATGACTTTCTGTGACTGTTAACTCACATCTCCTCTGCCAAGTATTAATGAACAGGCCACTGAGATGCTGTTCGGACACAAGAACTCATTATAGATCGACTGTCGGCGTAACACTGCAAATGTATAACGTCTTCCATCAGCAGGGACGACATCCTTACACCGTAGAGACAGGAATAAGACGAGTCTACTTGAGGCTGGATGTTCCTTTAATAGAAGGGTCTAAACCCCCCGGTGTAATCACTTAGTGTGCACTTTGAATGAAACATGGTAAAAGGTTTTCTACATCTCTCTGCAGAGCAACGGATGGAAATGTCCGTCAATGGGTTAATGTGGCCATTCTGTGGAAATATGAGGAGAGGAGAGGACACCGCCACAAGTATGTATGTATCACACATGACTCCCATTAGAAGAAGACTTGGCTGAAATGAACGTCAGACACGAAGACGCACATTAACGCTGAGTTCTTGTAATTATAATCATAGGTTTCCGGCTATAAGTAGTGTTCACATCCAAGTCGTAATCATGACATTGATTTTTCTGAAAGCTCAGATACGTCTTAATTGGCACTTAATAATCCGTAAATAAGTGCCTGAAAACCAAACAAACATGGACGCCTCTTTAACAACCAGATGGACGTAGTAACGGCTAACACCATGATCAGCATCCAAACTGGAGTCTGCTTGAATTGAATTAAACTATTTTTAATGTCCACCCACACCGTGATAGCACCAGTCATATCCTCTCCTCCTCTCACTCTGTCCTTGTGAAACCCAAGTCATCTATTCCATTCAGCCTCCTGATGAAGCAGTGAGGAAAGCTGATCCCCGTGTCCTTCAGTAGTCTGCACCTGGTGCACAGTGCAGGCCAGTGTAATATAAACCATCACATTTAAATACACAAATAACTTTCGCTTTTCAAGTTTACTACTCGCTGTTCTCAGTTTAAACCCTCTGTGGTTGTGCTGGATATTGTCCACTTGAACGTTCGGGCAGCAGCTGGCAAACTGGATCATTTTCCTCCACTCAATAAAAAGTGGTGGCAGTAAGTGGTTTTAGGTGAAAATTTGCGAACATGATTTTATTTAATTATTTATTATTTAATTAATTGAACCCCCTGATTCTGCGACACTGGATCCAGCAACTATTAAGTTTTAAATTGTTCACGATGTTGCTTTAACTTGACTTTTAATAGAGTTGAAGCGGTTAAAATACTACGAAGTGGGAAGAACCTGCCTTCTCTCCGACCGAGCTCATGTTGACTCCCTAAAAGCCTGAGAACACGCATCTTATAAAACAGTTTCTGTCTTCTATCACATTCCTCTATTAAATTAACTCTGATGCAGGATCATTGCAGAGATGAAGGTCGTGACTCTGCATTTTCAAGCCACAACTGAGATGCAGCCACAAACCAAATGGCCCATTACGGATGTCTGCGATAAAGTGCACGGCTTCATACAATGCTGGGAGAGTTATCGATTTCCCATTTCGAGTCCAAAGTGGCACTTTCAGAACCGAGGTGGTTGCAAACAGATCGCCCACTAGTCTCACTGAGAGCTTAATGGATCATCACTAGACAATGAGTCATTTGTACTTTTTGTGTCAGATAATGTTTTTTGTTTTTGTTTTTTTGCTTTAGATAAAATGTAGAATTACAGTTTAAGAGTCAGATAATCTTCCCATTAACGTCTCATGTCTCAACAGCTTCCTGCTTTAAATCAGCAGCTCATTTATAATTATACAGTAAACCAGAAGTCAGCTGATCGAAATGTGGACGTTTCCCTTTTAGATATTAGTGTGTTCAATGGTGTTTTTCACTCGACTCCAAAGTGATTATCGTGATCAGACTCTATATTTGAATAAGCACAAAATGATATGACAAATTGTGATTTATATTTTCCTTTTTTAAAATCACAAAAACAACAAAAATGTTTTATAAACGTCACTTAATAAAAGCCCGACACACACAGTCATGAAATCTATATTTAAACATGTAGTTTATACCTGCGGCATCAAGAGAAGCAGCTGAGTCAGACCGGCTGTGAAAGGCACTCGCACTGTTTCCTGTCTACAACTTGGCTCCAGAACAGCCCATAGTCTATTGTATTATTTTTGAATAGCTGCTTTTGTCATAAAAGCCACGAGTGTGGAGAGAGTTATATACGGATACATGTCAGTGTTGTGTTGCGTGATTTACGACGATGTTTCTGTCTTGATCAGATTCCACACAAAAAACATGCGTCATGATACCTAATATATAATATCAATGTAATGTTGTAATATTCAGAAGTAATAAGTTGATTATTTGATTAGTTATTTTTTGCTTTTTTCTTGACGTATTATTACTGAATGATTATTGATTCATCAAGAAAATAATCGGCACATTAATGAATGATGAAAACAATAATTAGCTGCAGCTCTAATCGATACTGGACTGTCATTTGTGGAATTGTAATGTTGCTTAAATCTGGTCTCTTCCTGTATTAAAGGCTGCATTAAGGTTACGAGATGCTATTTTAGCAAAAGCACCAATTACTTTCCCCCGAAACACCTTCACTGTAACTAATGACGTATTGATTTTGTGCGTAACGCTGTGTCTTAGCACCTCGCTGCTGAAATCACCAAACAAGGTTAATTGCTTTTTACAGATTCCAGCTACAGAAAAAAAGGATGAGAATGGAGACAAAATGATAATTCAGTTTATATTCAAGTAGGAAGTTTAAATGCAAAGTGCAAAAGTAGCTGATTTTGTGTCTCATTTACATTTTTAAACCAAATTTTCAGTCGTGTTTTTATGTTGAAATTAAACCGAGATATTTCCAGTTGTGAGGTTTGTGGGAAAAAATGTGGCCTACTGGTAAATGAAGAAATGAGGTGAACTTAAAGTGCATGGGTGTTGTTTAAAACACCTGCTCACTCTCTGCATGATGGACCTTCAATCAATTTCTGCTGTGACTATCGACCAACGGACCCATAGAGCTAATTAACCCCAGACACGTCAGTTAACTGCAGCCACTCAGTTTGTTCTGGGGTCAGTTCACCCCAACTGGCAGACGCATGCGTGTGTGTGTGTGTGTGTGTGTGCTGTCTTACCACTAGGGGCAGCGTGCAGATGATGAAGATGATGGTCATGAAGACCAGCAGGATGAGATGCTCCACCTCCTCGGCCATGGACATGGGTCTGCTGTCATTGTTGGATCTCGACATCGAGATCACCGAGCCGCCGTTCCTCCTCCGGCGCTGGTACATCTTTAACAGCTGGTACACCACAAAACCGTTGCAAGCCACAATGGCCAGCACCAGCACCAGCATGATCGTGGCGTACAGGTTGGAGTAGACTTGGTCGTCTCTTTCCTTTGGGTTCATGTCAATGAAGCACCACGTGCCGGGGCAGTATTGTACATATTTACCAAATCCCACAAAAGGGAGCAGACAGAAGGACATGCATAACACGAACACCAACGGGATTGTGAAGTAGGCACATTTCTTGGTGACGTGCTGGCTGTACAGGTAGGGGTATCCAATGGCAACGCATCTCTCTAACGCCATTGAGAAGAGGAGCGACAGCGTGGCCAGACTGAAGAAGGTCATGCTGACACCAAAGTACGAACACACGCTCTTATCTGTAGGCGACATCCCCACCATGCTAATGTTGCGAGAGTACGCCACCTGCACCAGCGGGCTGATCAGGCAGGTCCCCATCAGGTCCGTGACCACCAGCGACGTGATGAGGATGTGAAACAGCTTGCGCCGCCACGCGCCCTCGGTCCTCGCTTCTCTGCGTCGCCGGATCTCCAGGATCACCAGCGCAGCGACGTTGCCGAAGATGCCCGCGGCGAACATGCTGGCGCTGATCAGCGGGGTGTCGGTGGAGTTGACGTGGAGCTTGCTGTGGCACGGGTCGTCTTCTGAACTCATCACGGCTGAAGGCGGGCCGGAGTTTTGAAAAAGTTTCCTCAAGTAGTTTTCTGCAGCCGTCCTGTTTTAACTGAAAGGAAGAAAAGAAGAATTGGTCAATTAACTCAGTCGATCTGCAGGAAATTAAATTAATCTGATCATTAATTACAATTAGTCACGTCATTTTTCAAGAAGGAAAAGCCAAACATTTGCTGATTCCACATTTCTAAATGTGAGGACTTGATGCTTTTCTTCGTCATGTAAAATAGTAAAGTGAATATCTTTGGAATAAAACAGTTGAATACACCCGGAGACAAAATAATGATTTGATTAATTGAGAAAACGATGCCAAAATCACGAGCAAGACTCAGATTTGTTGGGACATGTCTAATGTTTCCTAGCTGCTCAGTTTAAACCAAAAGTCTCACAGCTTATTTTCAATTTTCATTTCGCATGTAGTGAAATGAATGAAACGCGAGAAGGAAAAGAAAAGAAAAGAAAAGGGAGGGCATGAAAAGCAGTGATGGCCAACAGATGGCCCTGAAACTTCCACAATTACCACGTGCACTAATTCCCCTTTCATGTTGTGGGTAAGACTGTAACCGAAACCCCCAAAACAAACCCAAAAGAAGTGGCTTAACACAACACAAGAAAAAAAGCAGCATTTTGAAACGTACACTCAGCGGCAGCAACGTTTGATTGATCGCGACTCCCTGGCCAAAAGGAGATGCAGCATCGTTTGTGAAGGATGTTTACCAGCCTCCCTCTCTTCCACACTCTGTTTTGACTCAATGTCAACAACGCTGACCATGTGTTTGCACGTCTTTGTCTAACTTTTCCGATCCCAGAGGACATTCTCTGCCTCTCTCGCTAAACAGAACATTTCTGCATAAACTTGAACCTCGAACTCTGCGCCAGTTTAAAAGTTTTGAATCATGAAAACCCCCCCAAGTTATTCCTCTTCTGCCTCAGCACTTCACAGATATCAGCTGACAGGCAGAAAGGTTCAAAGGTCAAATCTTGTCCGTCTATCAATCTATCTATTGGAAATGTGCAATCCCTCTTGAGCGCTGTGAATGTTTACTTACAACTAAGTGCAGGCTCATCTGTTCCACTTGTGTGACTTTGTGTGGCTGCATGTGCCTTCACTTTCCGTGTGTGTGTGTGTGTGTGTGTGTGTGTGTGTGTGTGTGTGTGTGTGTGTGTGTGTGTGTGTGTGTGTGTGTGTGACTGACTCACCTACTTGCCGTGTCCAATGCACGACGTGTCCACTCTGGTGAAGCCAGGGCTCCGAATGTCCCTGGATCACTGCACTAACACGAGGGAGAGAGCTCTGACAGATGTGCCCAGGTGTTGGATGTGTGGAGCTGGATGTGTTTCGCAGATGTTGTTTTGCAGATTTTAGCGGTTTAGAGTGAGACATGTGAGGAAAGTAGATTTATTGACATGCTCTTCTTTGCGTTTGGAGACATACGGAGCCAGATTACGTTTAAAAAGTCCATGTAGACACAAGTTATATTTAGTTTAAATGTCTGTATTTATACGTAGTGTTCTCTGTGTTCGCTGTGAACAGGACAGAAGAAGTTGTGAAAGTTGGAGTTTAAATAGAAAAAATAAAAAAACAAACGCTGCTGGATGAATTAAATTGAAAAGTACTTCACTTCAGCTCCGACACTTTCACCGTTTCCCATTGAGGAAGGAGATTTTACACCGGTGAATTATTTCTAAACGGAGAATTACAAAACAGCAACCGACACATCCGCGTTGACTTCACGGAGGTGAAAGGCACCAGATCAATTAGGCTCTCACCTATTGTTTTTTAACTTGCTCCCCCGAAGTCCGGACGCTTATTCCCGCGCTTTAAAGTCCATGTTGAGTTCCCCCCCCCTCGTTTTAAGCCTTTTTGTTTTCTTACACTTAACGAAAGCCGCTCCGCTCTGAAAGGTGGGGAGTGGAGAGGGCGAGGCGCGCGGCGCTGTGAAGAGGTAGGTATGAATGGACCCGGGGTACAGGGAATGATGCGGTGACGTCACGGTGCACGGGTACACCCACCCCTCTGCGTGACTGCAGGCTGGAGCTGAAAAAACCTGTCATCAATCACAGGGCTGTGCGTTTTGTATTGATCATTTATGCTATTTTAGGATATTTTTTTTTATCTTCCAATATTTGATAACACCAAAGGAAGAGATAAACAAGTGCTCACTATGACATAATTTGTCTTAGAAAGAGGGATATAAATAAGTTTTTGTAATTATAAATTGTCATAAATCAATAGGAACCAGAGTCTTTAAAATCTTATGAAACGGCACTAAAGCAGTAAATTCTCACACTGGTTTTTGCTTATTGTTGCTTAAACAATCAACTAACTAAATTGTTTCTGACTAATGAGTCATGAGTTTAATTGAGTAGGAATTGTTCAGGTGCGAGTGAACGTAGATTCACCAGCTGCCTGTCACCTTGTGCGTCTTTGTCTCGGACAGTAAGATATATGAGATGCTCACCTTGGCATGAATTATGCAGCACACGGAGCAAGTTGACATAAATTCATAAATTAAAATTCTGCAATGCCTTTTCAGTCCCTGAAGCAATATATATATATATATATATATATATATATATATATATATATATATATATATACGACCGTGTGGAGACGTTCTGACCTGTGTGGGTCTCCAGAAATAAGAACAGGAAAAAAGAAAAATGTAGAATCTGCCTTCCCTGTATGCTGTGTGATATTTTGGGAATAGTATGCAACCCTCTTATGTCTATGCATGCGAGCACGTGTGTGGCCTGCTTTCATCCGCCATGTGTGTGACACCGTAGCCTTCAAAGTGTGTGTTTGGTTTCCTTCATGTGTGGAGATTGCATGTTGTTCTCCTGGGTTTCCTCCCAAAGCCGCATCCATTTCAAGCTCTTGATTTCCCATCGGGATGAATGTGAGTGTCTGCCTCATAAACCCTGTCCTCTAGCCTGTCTCCGTTCCCTTTTGATCCTTTAAAAGTGGACGATGAATCGGGGAAATTATTAGTAAATGGCCAGTATAAGAAATTAACAATTCCTTGTTTTGCTTTTTAGGGTTATTTTTTGAAGTGGACATAAATGATTCTGTGCAGCGATGGTCACGTCGTTGTTCCATATTATCCTCTCTGCACAAAATCACTCTGCAGCATCTGCACATCTTTAGGGAAAAAGCTTTCAAAAATAACATAATGCATTGAAATATTATCCTAATTCAACTCTCACATCCATTTTGAGAGCAGAATAAACGCCAAAACGGGTCCTGATGTCGGCTGAAAGCCCTGAAATGATGATGACACTTGAGTGCTTTTTATTCAGGCCCATTAACCAATTCTTAATTGTGACATATTGCCATCGTGCCATTGCTTCTTCCTCTCTCTCTCTCTCTGTCTCTGCCATTTATTCTACACCAGTGTCTCTCTCTGCACTGTCACCTTAAACATATAATATTACATAGACATCAGTGCAAACGCACAGCGATGCACAGGGTTACATTTTACGACCTGACTCTTCCAGTTGTGACGGTTATTTTTAGTTTTGACAGCACTCATGAGATGCAGGAAACTCATGCACTCCTCTTTTGGCCTTTTGTCTGTCTCCTCTGTTTTTTTAGCTCAATCTTTCCATTAATTTATCTCTCCTTTTCCTTCTTTCCTTTCCTTTCCTTTCCTTTCCTTTCTAAAATCTCTAGGTTTTTGAAGCTTATTGATTCACCCTCGAGTTGATCTTGATCTATAGGTTGATAAAAACTTTTAAGGGTGGATATCTCAAGTGGTGATCCTCACTGTCTGTCTGTCTTTATTTAGAAACAATTCAATTATTGATCAAGGTCTTAATCCACAAATCCTGTGGTCTGCTCTGCTGGTAAACAGCTTTTGTTGAGGGCTCTGCATCAGTTAAAGTGCTGACAAGCGCTGTATGTATTGTTAGTCTGTCACTCACACACACACACACACACACACACACACACACACACACCGTCCCACTGCAAGGCTGCATTTCTCACATAACTCCTTCATGTCAACAAAATACATTGGTGTGTGTGTGTGTGTGTGTGTGTGTGTGTGTGTGTGTGCAAGCTCCAGCCTGCTAATGGCCCCTGTTTGAATCATTGATGAGTTCATTGATTATGGTGAATATCTGATGTCAAAAATGAAGCTGGTCAGTCAGCAGTCTGTAATTACGACTGTAAATAGTGAAATCCACGAGTGGAAGAGAAAAACATGATCAGATCGATCACACACTTTAAATTACAGTGTGAAATGAGTATTTATGTTTATAGGTGATGGTTTGTTGAGCGCACGATGATCCAGACGTAAACGTGTTCAGGTTACAGGAGGGCATGTGATACTGATTATGATCATTTCATTAATATTAGAGAGCAGATTTAAAAATATCTCTTTACATGTACAAAACAAAACTGAAACCATCTCGTCTTTACAAACTAAATCAATCAAATAAAATGTTTTTTGCAGCTGCGCTTTGTGTGGATATTATCTCAGCCTTGACTTTGCTGCCACCTATAGGTCGCTTCGGGTAATTACAGACATTTAGTGGATCGACTGATGAACAGTGAACCATAGCGCTTTATGTGTTATGTATTTTAATTCAATGTGGTTTGCATTTGCTTTTTAGAAATTACATTTAGCCGTAATGACAAAAAAAAGCAAGAAAAATAAATGTTGGACTGTTTGTTTAAATTTCTGATGAATTAAACACCGTTATTTCTCATTTCCACAGGTATTCAGACTCTTTGCTGTGGCTCTCTAAACCGAAAAGGTTCAGCGTTCAGCTCGACAACGACCTGATGCTGCTGGATGGAGATGATGCCGGACGGCCCGCAGGATGTCTCCACCAATGATCCAAAACCCGGACCTGAACCCCAGACGACATCTGCAGAGAGACCTGAAGGTGTCCAATGTGACTGAACATTCACAACATACAGCTGTAACACTGTAAAAGTCAGAAGTATTCCTTTGTGTAGTTTCGGTCGATGTTGTCGTTGCACAGTTCATAAGAGTGATGTGATTCAATGCTCTGCCAGGCCTGTGCTGCGCCATCTGGGCTTTTCGTGAAGTTAAACACATGTTCATCTTGGCTGAGGTCAGGTGACTGACGTTGGCAGTTAAAAATATTCCACTTTGGTTATCCTGTCCTGTGTGGTTGGGAACACTGCCCTGCCGTCCTGTCCTAAAACCGAAAAGGATGTGAACACCCTAAACCGCCCAGAAATCTGAGTCAGTACTTCGTTTGAAAAAGTGTCTGCAGCCAACAATTTCTTTTGCTTGTCTTCTCAGTGGTGAAACTCCTGCAGGACCACTGACTAATCTGGGACTTCCCTCCCTCTCTCTCTCTCTCCTTCTGCAGTCAGTGTCTGGTGTCCTCTGGGAGACTCTCTTGTCTCTCTCTCCCTCTGTTTGAACAGTGTAGAGTTTTAACGCCTCGTGCTCTCTCCAGGTCTGCGTGCACACTCTGCAAACTGATTTTTCCATATTCTAAATGTGCAGTTGTTTTTTCTGTCTATTCTGTGAACACGACATCAGTTGTGTGTCTGTCTGTGCTGGATGAGGGATTCCTCCTCTGTTGCACTTCCTGTAGGTTTCTTCCTGTTCATGGTCCATGCACAGAGGGCGTTGTATGCTGCACAGATTGTGAAGCAACTTTATTTGTGATTTTTGGGCTAAATAAATAAAAGTGACTTGACTTGTTCTATTTTGTCAGTCCGAAAATAAAAGATATTCATTTTACAATATTTATCATCATCCAAAATCGAAAAAACAGCAAAATCTTTGCATTAAAGAAATGTAATAATTTGTGTTTTTGCTTGAAAAATAACTGAAATTATTTATTTAATTTGTACAGCACCTTTCATACAGGTTAGTGCAATTGAGAGATGACTGACAGGCCGATAATAAAACAGTGTAAATGTTACAGGAAAAGAATTTGAGACTTATAGACATAAATAAATAAAACATGATGGAAATGTGATGGTAAAATAATAAAACAGATTTTTTTTTTTAAATCAATTTAATAAAAATGTAACTTTAAAAAATGACAAACATAATCGATAAGAGAGAATGTAATATTTAAAAACAGGAATACAATAAAATATTTAGCTGTAGATGAAATCTTTTCAAGTCTCATCCAACATACTGGAGGCCAGTGTACATGCTGCAGTGACCTGAACCGGACACTAGGTGGCGCACAACGGTAAGTATTTTAAAGTTGCATTCAACAGCGGTCAATGAGAATAAAATGAAATAAAGAATAACTATGTAATGTACTGATGACTGACAGAGGTGTGTTCACAACACTTACACAAAACACAAAATAATAAGAGCTAATAATAAAAATATAAAATAAAAATATCTACTGCAAATATTTATCTTAAAATATCTTCAATCCGGACTCTAGGGATAAAACGAGATTATAATACAGTCTCTAAGTGTTTACATTTATAAATCCATCATGTACAGTGTTTTCCATTGAAATTCAAGCTTTAAATTTTTTAAAATGTGTGTGTGTGTGTATATATGTATATAAATCTAAAAAAGTTACACCGTGTGTCTTTTTCATTGTTGTGAAACAGATAGAGTTACATCCGGATTAAAAATGCTCTATTTGTCTTTTCTCTAATACGAGCCAGATGTTTCTTCCAGCACCGGCCTGCTGTCACTCAACGCTTCTCCGACCAATCACAGCGCGTCTAAGCTCCTCCCTCCCTCCCTCCCTCCCTCCCTGTGGTATCAGAGGCTCGGTGCAGAGGAGCAGTGAGTTCTCCTTCTTTCTGCTCTCCCTCTCTGAGTCCATCTGTACCTCTCTCCTTCTGCTGCCTCACAGTGCAGAGCTGCTGAATCACCCCCCTCCTTTCCCCCCCCACCAGCTCTACAATGGAGAGAGGGGCAATGTTGGCTGTGTGTCTGCTGTGCTGGAGCTGCAGCGTGCGTGTGGTTACAGCCATCCAGAGGGCTGGTATGTTTCCTTATGGCACTTTAAGTGGAGATTTAATTCTGGCAGAGGGCGACGATGAAACGTCCAGAGTGCTGCCGCTGCCCAAACCCTTATACTTCTACAACTCCCTCTTCTCCCAGCTCTATGTAAGTAAAAAAAAGCTCATTCATATTCATGTGCACGCTTGTAAATGTTGCTGTGATTGTGTTATTTTACCTTCGCACTGGATTTCCTCACCGTGAGAGCGCGGGATTTATTTGTTTTGAAGTCAACATTTTGCAGGTGATAGTTGCAGCTGTTGCGGTGTCCGAAGCAGCGATGTATCATCAGAGTCCTTTCGGTTCATTATATTCTTTTTTATTATCATTATTCCCGTTATCTGTGTGTCAGACTGAAAGAGACTCTACAGTGTGTGCATATAATAGGCGTTAGAAATTCATTTTCAACCAACGTCGAAAGTCAACAGGCTGGTAATTAAGAATAAACTGTAAAACATAAGGACCTGTCAGTGTTGTTTTCCTGTATATGTTAATATGGGATAATTATTACAGGTGTATTAACATGTAGGCAGCATTTTAATGTTGCAGCTGCTGGAGGTGAATATGAATATGAATAGTTATTAATGTCAGATAAATGTGGCTGAATTGAAGTGGAAGTATGAAGTAGCATAAAATAGAAACCCTCAGGTAAAGTACAAGCACCTCAAAAGTCTTCTGTAAATGTACTCAGTTACTCTCCATCACTGACCACTAAGACTGGCAGAGTCCTGCTCCATCATCCAGTGTAATATATCAAGAGGGAAACAGTTGTGTGTGTTTTGAATGTTTCTGAAGCGTAATCATGGACCAGGTTTCAGGGAGGAGCTCCTCCAGGAGGTTCCAGGGGTTAATGATGAGAATCTGTGGATGTGGGGAGGGGGTGTTCATGATGGGATGAGGACTCCAGGTATTTATGATGGGGTTTGAAGTGTTCAGGGGTCTGTCACTGGAAGCCAAATAGCTCATCATTAATTAGTGACTCTCTGTCTTTCTAGGTGGCCACCAACGGCATCATATCGGCCCAGGACTTGCCGATGGAAAAGCAATACGTTGACGACGGCTTCCCCACGGATTTCCCCGTGGTGGCGCCGTTCCTGGCCGACATTGACACCAGCGAAGGGCGAGGGCAGATTTACTACCGGGTGACAGAAACGCCCAGCGTGCTCAACCGAGTGGCCCAGGTCTGTCCGTCCACCGAAGTGTCTGACTGTGAATTCATTACAAATTTGAAACCAGGTGGAAAAAAAACAAACCTTGAAATGAGGTGTTGTGATGAAAACGTGCGGCACAGAACTTAACTAAAGATGTGGATTCTTCCTTTCTTTCAGTTCTTCATCCATTAGTTCAATCCATTGTACACTCCAGCTTTTCCTTTTTTTTTCTTTTCTCCTTCTTTCCCTCTGTTCATCCGTTCATTCGTTCGTTCATTCATTCATCTGCTCACCCAGGAAGTGCATCGAGGGTTCCCAGACGCAAAATTCACGCCCACACACGCTGTGGTGGCAACGTGGGAGAACGTGGCGGCGTACGAAGAGCAAACTCGAACCCCTGGACCTTCAAACAAGGTAAGAGGGATGGAGGGATGCACCCGCCTCTAGGCCTCCCTGTCTACCTGTCTGTTCGTTTATGAATGAATGAATTCATCCTGTCATCTCTACATGTTCCTCACTAATGTGTTTTGGTTCCTGACAAACAATCTCAAATTCCTGGAGGTTGTGCATCAGTTGGAATCAGCCTGGGGGGGCGGGGGGGTATTTGTAATCCTCCTTCCCCTGCTAATCTGCCTCTTAACCTTTTGAAGGGGTCAGAGGTCATCTTTAAGGGTCATTAAAAGTGTCCCCTCCCTTCCCAGCTCGTTATCCCCTCCTCCAGTTCACACACACAGGTAGACACGAACATGCCCCTGACCATTCATGTTTTCATGCTCTGTTGGACACACACACACACCTCCATGTGTGTGAATGACTTGGTTTACTATTAAAATACACACCTCCAGTTACTCGATGTCACTGCGTTGATCATTCAAAGTTCTCAAATAGTTTTCACGAATCATTGTCAGAAAATGATTTTTGGAAGAAGAGAAGGAACCAAGTGAAAAGTGGGAAGAAAAGAAACTTACTGGGCCTCACCTCAGTGTGTGTAGCTGTGGAGGTGTTTACAAGTTACACACACACACACACACACAATACCTTCTAACTCCTATTATTATTCTTTGTCCTACTTTTCCATTTAGGGGATAATCATGCTCTTAATTCTGTAACCACGGTTCCCATAATTTGTGGGCTTTGGGAAGTGTAAACAGGAAGTATAATGTTGCTATGGAGTCAGTCAGCCTTGGACGACAGCTTGAGCCCTGTTTTTTGTTGTTGTTATTTTTAGCCAAATTAGCAATTAGCAGCTCTTTTTTTTGTACCCATGTTCTTCTTTATGTCCAGACAACTGCGACGGGATTACTGTGTAGAAAAAAGTGAGGAGCAGCTGTATATATTTGTGCCTGTGTGTTCAAGTTAAGTACCGCAGCTCATGGAATCTACCGCTGCCACTGTTGACCATGTTGGTGACTGTTCAAATTTCCTGTTTTTAGAACAATGGCACGCACCTGTTCCTTTCCTCTCCAGAGTTTGAAAACCTCTGGAGTCAGGCAACACACACATTTTTACTGCATGTCTGTAATTTCCTAGGAATTTTCCAGCAAAAGACGCGCGTAATTTGTCCGTAATTATAGAGAAAAGAGGGATTTTTCTCGAAAAGTGAAGCTTAATTTAAACCCAAGTAAATATCCATTCATTATTTATTTATTGTGAGAAACCTCTCTCCATATTTGTTGAGTTGTGACCTTCCCTTGTTGTTCAGCTGACCTGCAACTCACCAAAAACACTCTTTGGGTAAATGTAAACTGAACTAAAATCAGTGGAATCCTACTTTAATTGGAAGTATACCCAATAATCACTTTATTATTATAACCAAATTTCATATTTCTCTCATCAGAACCTCTCCCAGGAAATAATGAAGAAATGACAGACCTGTAGAATAAAGGGTTCCCTAGAGGAGGCTTTGTTTAAGTAGTGACTGAACTTATCGATCAAACAAACAGTGCTTTGTTGTTCCTGGGGTGTAGCATGTGGGATGGAGGGATGAAGGGAGTGGTAGATTTAAGGAAAAACCCCAGGGGATCTCTCTGTCTCTTCTACTACAAACCCCCCCCTTCTCATCTGTGTTTGTCCTTGTCTTTACTCTCATGGTCTGGTTTCTCTTATGCCTTCGTCTTTCTTCCTGATTGATCAAAAGCGAAACATTCAAACAGTCCAGTGTGTCTCCGCTGCAATAAGCCTCTTACAACATTTCTAAAGAACCGGGGCTCATTTTGATTTGTGTTGCTGCCAAATGGACAATGCAGTGATTGCGTCTTCTACCAAATCCTGATTATAGGTCGGTGTGCACCTCTTTAAGTGAAAAGTGTTTTTACATGTGCTAAGAGGGGGGGCTTGTTTTGTTATTTAAAGGGTCTTGTCAGATCGGAGCGCTCTGGGTCTCGGCTGGGATTTGCTTCAGCAGGTCTCCCTTCGGACTGATAGCATCTTCCCTTTGATGTGATTAGCCAGGGGTGCTGGGTGGGGTGTGTTGGGAGTAGAGTGGTATGTGTGTGTGAACTGATAAATCTGAGGTGTGTGTGTGTTTGTCAGGATGTGTATTCGGGGTGACTGGGATTGGGGTAGCTGGGGGTTGGGGGTCGGGGGTCGGATGTGGAGAAGAGAGGAGCAGCAGGAGAGAAAATTAGAGCAAAAGACTGAAGGTTCACATCATGAAGAAGTGGGGGTCGTGTTTTCTATCAAATTAGTCTCGAAGATGCCATTATCATAATTGGAAAGTAATTGCTTCGCTTGAAACCTAAAACACACATTCTCTTGTGTCGGCTAACATGTAGCTCAATTTGCTAATGACCAGAGTCATTTACACAGAGAATATGGCCGTCTGTGTGTTGCTGCTGAAAGACGTGACCGGGCTTTACTTTTCAGCTGCGTGTTCTGTCACGTTGGTGGATGCTGTTACAAACTCAATCTTCATCGTTTTAAAGAGTAACTTAAAACTAAATCTTGTTTTTAGAGTTAGTAAATAGACTGAGTGTTAAATTCATCAATATGTTAAAGGAATAGATCAATATTTTTAGAGATTTAGATGAAAAGATCGACACCGCCCTCATGTCTGTACGCTGAAGCTTGAACCAGCACACAATTAGCTTAGCTTAGCATAACGACTGGAAGCCAGGGGAAACAGCTAGCATGGCTCTGTCCAAAGTTAAAAAACAATCTGCCTAGCAACACCTTTAAATTAAAACATTATATCTCATTTGCTTAATCCGTACAAAAAACATACATTACATTTTGTGTGTGTGATTAAACGAACAAGATATAACATGTTATTTAGTGAGCTGTCGAGGTGCGTTTCCAGTCTTTATGCTAAGCTAAGCTAATCAGCTGCTGCTACATGTCACTGTTGGTCAGTGATGTGGCAAAGTTTAGCATGCTAACGGCTAAACTAAGATGATTAACACATGATCAACATGTTGAAGCTTGTTAGCATGGTGATAATAGCCTTTAGCATTCTGCAAATTTCTCAGTTAAAATTACACGATATTTATATTACACAAAATAATATTACAAACGCAGCTTTTTAAGGTGGAATGGGATTTGACATTAGACCACAGTAGACATTTCTTCTCTTCTCTTCTGAAGCACAATAGGAACTTTTGTTTCTGTTCATATTATTTGTTGTTTCTGGGGGCCCCCTCGCTGTGACACAGGGGGCATCCCTTGAAATATGTGCATCCTGGTTCAGAGCAGACCCTGAACTTCAGCTTTCATAATATGTTATTCCATCCTGATGCCAGGAGAAAGAGTCTGTCCATCAGAGACTGCTGAGCTAATGTCTTAAGCTCCAGCAGAAACACAGCGGCTCAATAATAGCCACTAAAATGACTCACATGTAGTTAACTTGGGCGCAGAATTGAGACTTGGGATCTTGACAGCTTTAATAAGGACTAGTGCAGTCACTGTGCTCTGGTTTGTAGATGTTGCTGTTCACAAGACTGCAGGATCTAAGAAAAGCAGCTATGGTTTTCACTCCGCATGCGGCTCTGGAGCTGATCAAAAAAGATTTAGAAAGAACCTCCACGACCTAAGAAGCCGTACAATTTCCTCAAGCTTTAGAGGAGCAGGGAATCCTTTTGAGTTCGGCTGAAGTTATAACAGGAAAGAAGACAGAGAAGGGATTTTCATATGACAACAGCAAAAATACTGACTGGACTGTTCCTGGCCACAGGCCTGGGCTGCATTGTGTGTGTGTGTGCGTGTGTGTGTGTGTGTGTGTGTGTGTGTGTGTGTGTCTGTGTGTGTGCCAGTTCCCACGCTGTAGGCAGTTCCGTTTGTAGCACTCTGGTGATGCTGGCAACTGGACTGCAGCTGCTCCCCGTCTCTCTCTCTCTCTCTCTCTCTCTATCTCTCTGCCTGTTTGCAGCTGTGCAGCGGCCGACAAGCTAAAAAACCGACAACCAGCAAACAAGTGTAATTACATTCATCCAGACCTCCCTCTGCCTCCCATCTCTCTCTCTCTCTCTCCCTCCCTGGGAACGTTCTGGGCGAACCAGAGTGGGATCCACTTCTAGATGATTGTAACGTGATTCACAACATTCGTTACAGTGTGTTGACTCATTAATTGAAAACCCAGACCAGATGGAAAGTCGACTTCACGATCTTCAGCTCAACTTATTCACTGCAAAGTAGACTAAACCGCATCAGCGTAAACCAGACCACTAATAAATAAACGCATGTTAAACAAGAGCAAACTAAGCTGAAATATGTTTAGACACAACACGGATTCTCCATAGCAACTGTTTAAAGCTATATGAAGCCCTGTCATGTCGCACACGCGTAGCCAGTAACAACTTAATTATATTAATTGTTGTCCTCTTAAAGCAAGACAAAGGAAAAGTCATAGCTCTAATATCTGAGCCTTTGTGCTGCGATGGAGCCGGAGCAGCCGTGTCTGTTGTGGTTTCAGTGTTGATCATTAGAGCATCAGCAGACGCATTTCTAAAGTGGTTAAGTTAAGTCACATTGAACACGTCTGCAGCTCTGTCAGATGTGGGGACAATGTTTAGTGACTGTATCTCCTGAAAAGTGTGTATTAGTCTGCGTCTATATTAAGATGATGAAATGTCAACACACTTCTCCTTCTGCTTTTTGTGTGTGCGTGTGTGTGTGTGAACCAAGGATGATGCATCGTGGGTAGTCGGGGGTTGTGGGGCAGTAAAGTTAAAGCGGGGGTAAACGTGTGCTCATGGCTTCTTTCCATCACAGAGAGGAGGGAAGACACATTGAGCCGTTTGAATGTGGGGATAACTGCGTACACTTTCAGGGAGTCTCTTCTGGAAGACCTTCAAACCCTCCACACACCTGGCCAGCTGCTGTGTGAAGTGGCTGACTCCTGGTTTGCAGGATACTTTGTCAGTGTGGCCGATCACACGCGTTTATGTTTATCAGAAATCGATGATTTGATCCACGTCAGAGCACAGCTGCTTGGAGGAGTGACGGCCAGCAGTATTAATTAACTGCGATTAAATCATAGCGTTAAACTCCCTCCGACATGCAAGAAAAAGTGTGTTTAGTTGCTCTTTGATGATCTCAATGAGCGTATACTGTTGACATTTAAGCTGCCGGGTATTTCCAGGCTCTCGCACCCCCACCGCGCTGCAGACGAACTCACACACTGATGATGCTGCCGCCTCAACCTTAAAGAGTCGGGAGGACGCTGACAACAAACGCTTGCCGGTCCTGGAGACGATTAGCGTCTGTGCGTGTGTCTGGTCAGTGTGAGGACGCCATTTAAAAAAGGTGTGACAAAGTGCCTGTAGGGAGGTCAAGGGTTGTGTGTGAGTGTGAGTTTTTGTGAGGTGGAGAAAGGGTGGGGGGGGGGACTGTCACAGCACACACACACACTCACACACACTCACACACACACACACACACACTCACATACATGCTGAACTACACACTGTCTCAAAGTCTTTGATGTATGTTCGCCACAATTTGTTGTCTTCCAGCTGTGAGTCTTTAAAGCACACCAGGACGACTTTACACACACAGACACACTCACACACATCAAATGACCACACAGATAGAGGAGGGGCGGAGGAGGAGTAGGGCACAAATTAAAGGAGCAGTGCAACATTTTGGGAGCTACGCTTTCTTGCAAAGAGTTAAATGTGAAGCTCAGTCCCACTCTCACATCTGTACAGTTAATATGAAGCTTAGCTTAGCATACAGCTAACAGCTAGTTATCTTAATTAGATAATTATCTTATTGTGTTTCATTTGTTTAATCCAAACAAAATATAAATGTAAACTTTAATGAGAAAATAGTCTAATGGGGAGTTTTTGAGCAGGAAGTTGTTTTTATGTTTTTGGTTTCTCTCTCTCTCTCTTTTAATCTGCAGAACAGCTAAATAGGAAAAAAATAAACACTAAATATTGGGATTAGCATTTTATGCTGGATGCTGCTCCTGGTAAAACAAATGTGTGTACATCATCTTCACCTATAGCCTCGCTTGACACGCTCAGCTGTTTGAGGCTGGACGTAGGCGAAGTGGTGCTTCGAGCTAAATGCTAACATCAGCATGCTAACGTGATCACAATTATAATGCTAATATTGCTGGAAAGTCAGCAGATCACCAGAGTCATTGGGGTTTATGAATCTTAATAGTGTGACCACCAAAAAATACAAGATGGAGGATGGAGAAAAATCAATTCAGGCGTCATTAAAATGGGGAAATTGGAGATTTGGATGGAGACACACTGACTGACTCAGACTGTTGGATAGAAACTGTGTTTCCAAGTATTTCTCTCTTTCTAAAACCTGACCAATGTCCTCTCATCTCACTCCACCAACGCCCACATCCTTTCATCTCTCTATCTGTCTATACCTCTCTCCCCACCTCCTCCTCCTTCCTTCTCATCTTCTCTCGCCCCTCTCTTCCTCCCTCTCCCAGGAAGAAGGAGGAGAGAAAAAAGGCAGACATCTAGAAGGAGTATTAGCGACAAAGAAAAAGCAGATCCCCTCTTGTAGCTCCAGCTTCTTCTCCTCCTTCAGAGGGAAAGATAAAAAAAAAAAAGACAGACCCCCTCCTCACTAATTACAAAGAGCCCGGAGGCTCTTTGCCCACAAACAACAAGATCGTTCAAAGATGTTGATGTAAACAATTAGGAACTCACACACATACGTTCACATGAGATGAATATAGGTGAAGGGACATGTTTTTGTGTGTGTGTGTGTGTGTTCACCCCATATCTCACATTGTAACAGTGTCTGGTTTACATGATGTAACATCATCATGAAACATATGCAGACACACAGGAAGACAGCTGTGGAGATCAACATCTGGGCTGGGGGTTGAGACACCGAGGTGTGTGTACACGGCTTTGTTTGTGTGTGTGTGTGTGTGTGTGTGTGTGTGTGTGCGCACACAGATAATCTGACTCTGTCCCAAAGGAAAACAACATGAGATCACTCACAGTCTTCCCTTCATTCACTGAATTGGTGTTTTTTTAACTGTGGTTTTGCGAGGCAGCGTGGGCCGAACGCCTCCTCGTGCATATAGGAAATAAGTCACAGGCCGCTGTTTAGAGGAGAAGCTGTGGTAGAAGACGTTCTTTGATTCATCAGTTCATACGGATTCAGTTCATTAAATCCATCCTCATTTGTGTAAGATAGATGTTTGGAAACAGAGGTCATCATGTCAGTAAACGGTGGTGGTCGGAGGAAGGGGGGGGGGGGTGAAGGGTGAGAATATAAACACAAATCCCAGCAGAGCAAGAGGGGAGGAGACACGGGGAGGAGGAGAGGGGAGGAGAGGTGTGAAGTTTAAATATGAGGAGTGAGTGTTAGAATAATTTAAGGCCGAGCTGAGCTGACTCTGTACACACAGGAGGTGACCTCATCGCTCGGGCACTAGCAGAGCGAAAAATTAGTATTACACACTATTTTATATCAGGAATCTACTAAAGAAAACACGGAAATTTCACCTGAGAAAATGCAAATTGCATATTAATAAAGTCATTAAAAGACTCAACTTTCTTGAAAGACATCAGGTGACCAGACTGTGGAACCATAAGCAGAAGTGACCTGAAGTTACCTTTTGTTTTATTTGTTTACTTTAGTTTTTATTCACTTATTACCTGTATATTTTTAGCAGGTTTTGCAGTTCGGCAGCTTTTATTTGATTTAGAGTTCGACAATGAGCCCCAAACCTCACATGGCGGCCGTGTCATCACTGAATATGTGTTTGAATACTTCTTTTAGATCTCGTCCCTCTTTCTTATTGAGTTTCACACTGACACGGTCTGTTCTTTCTCTCTAGGTGAATACGTTCCAGGCTGTAATTGGTTACGATGAGACCGACTCCTACGTTCTCTTCCTCTACCCTGAGGGGGGCCTGAACTTCTTCGGGACGCGACCCAAGGTAAAGTATCCTGATACACGAGGCCTTAATTCACAGCTGGATTATCTTGCATATGTTGCCACCGCGGGACTCGTGGGACATGAGCAAGTTAAATTTAAAGTTACAGTCACAGCTAATTATCTGAGGAAATTGTTATTCTTTATTTTTCTGCTTTCAGGAGTCGTATAACGTTGAGATCGAGCTTCCTGCCAGAGTTGGCTTCAGCAGAGGAGAAATTACATATTTAATCTTCTCCCGGACTGAAGGACCTCACTACAGCGTTACAAGCGATGAGCAGAGCGTTAAAAACCTTTACCAGTAAGTATAAAACCTCCTTACAACTCTCTATACCGTACAACCACATCTGTAATTAACCTGGGCATTAGCTCTGTGGCTAGCATCATGGACAGAAGAATAGAGATATCTGAAAAATACTGTTTTTCAATAAAAGTAAAAGGTAACCAAAGAAATAATAATCTAAATAGCTAACAGGCTAATTGAGCAAAGCAGCTGTTATTCGTTAGCTGGTAGCTGTTAGCTGTTGTTGCTAACAGGCAGCACACCTGTAACACTAGTTTTAGCTGAATGTTGGCTAATGAGAGAGTTAGCTAGCTAACAGGATAGCAGCGTTTACTATCTGACAATCTGACACTATCCAAACACAAAATTAGACCTGGTACCTAAAGCGAAACTCCACGAGGCCGATCACATTCACTGATGTTGAATGAAACGCTGATACAGATGTGCTCACACTGGTTTCTCACTCTCCAGGGTTGGTAACACAGGAATACCAGGTGTGTGGCTTTTCCACTCCGGGAACCGCTACTCCTTCGACAACATTGTCCCTGCGTCCGTTGGTGGACTCCTTGCTACTCCGCCACCTGGACGACATGGCCACCACCTGGTAATTTAGTTTTTCTTATTTGTGAGTTGTTCTTGTGATGCGTCGTGCAGAAAACCTCCTCTGATTCCCTGTCGTGGTTGATGCGTCTAGGACACCACCACCCCTGAGTACGCTGAGTTTGAGGAATATTCAGACAATACCTTTGACCCCGATAACCAAGAGGAAGAGGATGATTACCCTCTGACAGGCGGGAACCCCGAGTTCCAGCCAGCGCCTGCCGGTGGTGACCACTCAGAGTCAAATCCCGATGCTCCCTCCTCTCCAGAGGATCCTCGTCAGGTGTTGCACGGCAGCGAAGATTTACCGCTGACCTCTGAACCCAGGTACGGGTCAGAGCCGGCGGAGAGACAGTACGCTCCCCCTAATCGTCCAGAGGCAGCAGGACAGGGAGGCGCTCCGGGGATTCAGGAACAGCAGCCACAGGTAACAGTGAAACGCCTAATTAATATACATCACTGTAGAAATGTATTTAACATGGGCCAGATTTTTAAAGACGGCTAAAATTCCAGATATATTTTTTGAGTTATGTGACAAGAGTTCAGTCGTGTGTGGCGCTTAGTGCAAGAAGAGGAATTTAAACTGGCGGTGCCGTCAGAGGTTTGTCATAATGAATTGAAATTTTAGTCAATTGTGTACATTCTGCGGTCACAGTGGAATGCTGTTTTGGAGACGGCGTAGTGGTATCAACAAATACTGGCATAACTTCAGCAAAGCCTACATACTGTATACAATTTGTAAAGTATGTGCAGATCAAAGCCCTCTGGTTTATAGCATCTGGAGAGCGTTAAAGAAGAACTGGCTTGGTGACAACAGGGGGAACATTTTCAACGTTACACAATGCATATTCCTCTTGTATTTCCTTCTGCAGGTTCCTCTGGAGGTGGTGGATGAGTACCCCCCCCACAGAAATGAACCCCCGCATCTCTCCCCTGGAGGTCACGTGGTCAGCGTGGATGAGGAAGATGTTGATTTTGACACAGGAGGTAAGAGACAAACCACATCTATATATATATATATATATATAGATGTGTATATACACATATATGTAGATGTATTCTAAACATATGGAAGGACGGTTACTGGGAGAAACAGCAGGGTAACACTACCTTGCCCTCTGCTGCAGAGCTGCTCAGCAGCTGGCAGTACAATACTGCCGTTGTGCTGGGCAGCTCCCAGGTGTGTGTGTGTGTGTGTGTGTGTGTGTGTGTGTGTGTGTGTGTGTGTGTGTGTGTGTGTGTGTGTGTGTTCAACACTCCCTCTGCTGCAACTACTCCCACAGGCCTTTGCCGTCAATAAGAATGTGTTCTCAGTCGACTTGCCTGGTTACATAAGAGTCAAAAAGTGTGTGCGTGTGTGAGAAAATGTTCGTCTTTTAAATCATTTAGCTCAGAGTGACGACACACTGTTTTTCTTAGAAAGACATCTGTCAACAGAAATGAATGAAAGTGTTTTCAGAATAAAACCAGTTCCTCATTTAGTCTTAAAGAAATTCTCACATCTTGTTCGGAAAAAGTCGATTAGTTTCCCATCAATCAGTTCTTCAAGTTTTCAATTTTTGTTTATGAGACAGAACAGAAAAACATGGTAATGCTGGTATGTTGGTTTCCCTCCACACCAATGGCATGTGTTTTTATGTGTGTGTGTGTGTGTGTGTGTGTGTGTGTATAGAAGCACGGCGATGTCTCTCTTGTGTGTTCTATTGTAGAGAAGATATCCTGACATCCTGTGTGCATCTATAAGCTTGTTTGTGTGTGTGCATGTGTGTGTGTGTGTGTGTGTGTGTGTGTGTGTGTGTGTGTGTGTGTGTGTGTGTGTGTGTGTGTGTGCATGTGATGCCCCTGTAGGATGATAGAATGCTGTATTTTGATCCCAAATCATCTATTTGCCAAAAAGACAAACAGAGAGAGAGGGAGGGACAGTGGAGGGAGTGCAGCTCGTAGTTGTGTAACTTGCATGTGTTGTGCAGAATCCAGTGAAAGGTGCTGGATCACCATCCCTGACAAGTTTTAAGCGTCAGTTGTCCTGTTTTAGTTTCGTATTTTCATCCACTGCGTCATTTTTTAGAGAATAACGTCTTAAATCTGAGACGATATAATTTCAGCTGCCGGGCAGAAATGTGATTCTTACTTTTGGTCTGTTCAGCAGCGGTGCCCACCACTTCTCTTTTCCTGCTGACTGTCCAGTTCTTTTTTTTCTTTCTCTTTATTAAAAATAGACTAGAGTGCATCACTTCCTGTGTGTCAGAGAACAAGCGACCATCCCTCAGTGTTTAGCACAGCACATGTAAAAGCTCCTAAACACCACACAGACTGTAGATACACATCACTTTAGAAATTTATAGCCATTTTCTCTACACGTAAAGCATTTTATACTCTCTCTCTCTCTCTCTCTCTCTCTCTCTCTCTCTCTCTCTCTCTCTCTCTCTCTCTCTCCTCTCTCTCTCTCTCTCTCTCTGTACATGTGGATCAGTGAGTGTGGGAGGCAGCAGCTGCTTTCTCTCCAAACATGAGTGTCATTGAGTTTGTGTGTATATCTCCTCATCCCCCTGTATCTTTAAGACTTTTTTTATTACCCTCTCTGTCCATTCATACGTAAATGGAAACAAGGTTCTGTGTGTTTAAACTTTGTGTTTGTACGATGTAAACGCTGGAAACAAGAGAAATATATCTTCAGAGTGTTCACTGACACTTTTACATCCTCCCATGTTTTATTTCGGAACTAACTGAACTTCTGTTTTGAATAGGAAACATTTATTTTCTTTAATTATGTGGCGCACAATAATAAAAATGTCTCCCTCTCTGTCCTCTCTCTCAGTGATTCAGTACACTACAGACAATAAGGAAACATGTTCCAGGTACGTGACGACTAGATCTGATGCTGCTGGGAAAAGACTGTCTGTATACTCACTATTTATAATGCTTGTTGGAGGTTTTAATTAGGTTAATTAATCTAATTAATTCCACAGATTTTACACAACAAAGTGTGTTTCCAGATGTTGGGGGGAAGCACACACATGTGTTTTCATGTTTTCATAAAGAAGAAGAATGCGTGGAATGAAAAGGATGATATTTCTGCACTGATTTTTATTCTTAAAAGAAACGGTACATCGTGAATATTGAATAATAAACCTGTTGAACAATAAAAATATGGCAGCCATAGTAACACGATGCGCTCCTCCCAACCTGACAGCAGCTGTAACAGTTATTGAAACAAAACATCTGCAGCTATAAATGTGAGTTTTCTTTCTCTTTCCTGTTCCAGATTCCAGCAGCAGTGCTCCCAGAATGCAATCTGCTCTGACTACACCACGGGCTTCTGCTGTCACTGCCGGCCCGGTTTCTATGGAAACGGACGCCACTGTCTACCCGATGGTAAGACCTCCAAAACATTCACACATTCATATTATTTTCTATTCTTAAATGTAGCCATGAACATTAGCATTGATCCCTGTGCTGCCCCTCCCCCTCCAGGTGCGCCGCAGCGTGTCAGCGGTAAGGTGAGCGGCACCGTGACCGTGGGTTCGACTCCGGTCCACCTGAACAACATTGACCTTCATGCTTACATCGTTGTGGGAGACGGGAGAGCGTACACTGCCATCAGCGAGGTGGGAGCGCGGCTTATTTATGTTTTCAAATCTAGTTTCAAAACTCATTTCACTTCCTCTGATTTGACCTTTGTTAACCTTGTCGCTGATTGGTCAGGTACCTGAGCCAGTGGGCTGGGCTCTGATGCCAGTTGCACCAATCGGAGAGCTGTTTGGATGGCTGTTCGCTCTGGAGCTGCCCAACAGCCAAGCAGGATTCAAAATCACAGGTAAAGAGTGTGTGTGTGTGTGTGTGTGTGTGTGTGTGTGTGTGTGTGTGTGTGTGTGTGTGTGTGGTTCAGTATATTGCCTTGTACATCTTGACTCTTGAACACATCTGCAGAGAGATGTGGGAACTCCTCTATAGCAAGGAAATTTTGTGTGTGTGTGTGTGTGTGGTGTGTGTGTGTGTGTGTGTGTGTGTGTGTGTTTTCAGACTCCCAGCCAGCTGTATTGTCTCCAGGGGTGTGATGTGATATCAGGCTTCCACCTCCCCTCTCTAATAGGAAACAGCTGTGTGTGTGTTTGTGTGTGAACTTGTGTGTGTGTGTGTATGTGTGTGTGTGTGTGTGTGTGTGTGTGTGTGTGTTTGTGTGTGTGTTTGTGTGTGTGTAGATGTAGATTCCTGTTTTTATGACATGCAACAGCTGATCTACAGATAGACAAGTTGACTGATTGATTGATTAGTTGACTGTGTTACCAGGTGCTGACTTCACTCGTCGTGCAGAGGTCATCTTTTACCCCGGCAACCAGCGTCTGTCAATTACTCAGACGGGCAGCGGCCTTGACGACCACAACCACCTCACCGTGGATACTGTCATCAATGGCGACGTGCCCTTCCTTCCTCCTGGCGCTGAAGTTACCCTGGATCCCTTCAAGGAGACCTACCAGTACTACCCATCCGGTAACCGTAGCAACCACAAGAGACAAATACTTAACGTGACATTTGATTTTCCCTTTTCCCTGAAACATTTGTTCTCTTCCCTCAGTGGCCACGTCCACCTCCGTGAGGGAGTTCTCGGTCGTGTCAGCGGAGCGAGGCTCCGAGTCCTTCTCCTTCCAGCTGAAACAGAACATCACATACCGCGACTGTCGGCACGACAACCGCGCCGCCGCCTTAGAGACGCTGCAGATAACCATGGAGAGGGTGTTTGTGATGTACGTCAAGGAGGAGCGCATCCTGAGATACGCCATCACCAACAAGATCAGCCCAGTCGGAGGTGAGTCAGAGACGGACACATCGCCCCGGGTTTTATTTCTACTTTGGTTTCATCCACACTCTCTGTCCTAACGTTAAGGTCACTACACAGATAATAAGATTGATATTTAGTTGTATCCCAGGTTTTAATCATAAGCTTCACTCTTCTAAAATGATCCAAATGTTGTAAAACTGTGATGTGAATTTGTTCCTCAGCCGGCGTGAGTCATTCAGCTCATGCAGAGAGACAGGAACAGTCATAATATCTCAAACCTAGAAACAACAATAACAGGAAGAAAAACATGTCCGCAGAATAGTGCACATGAAGAAGAATACGTGGGATTCAGACGAACAATTGTGGAATTAATTTGAGACGTACTGAAATTACTTCAAAAACTGAAATAAATAAAACCTGACAGTAAGGTGACTTCGACGGCGGCTCATTATATAAATCCATTGCGGAAGGATCACTGTCGGTGTTTAAGTGGCGAGACGCTGGAGGCGTTGAAAACGCGAGGTTTTCTCTTCCAGATCCCCAAACCAGCAACCAGACCTCCTGGTAATTGTTGCAATGCTGCCACAGAAACCTCGGCCAAACCAAAGTACAGAGTTGGACAGAGTTTGTCTTTGAACACACACACACACACAACACACACACACACACACCACACACACACACACTGCAAGCTGAGAGCATGATTATACACTGGAACAATGTTAACATGTCAGTATTAGCTCTGCTGTTTCTGCGGACACATTACACCACTTTAAGGATCATTACACCACGATTTACGTCACAGCTGACCTTTCGCATTCGACTCGTGCGGATGATTGACATCTGTAACTCGGGTATGGACAGGTGTCGACGGCGTCCTGTAGAGCGCGCCGGTCGAGCGCTTGCATCTGAACGGAGGCCGACAGTGTTCGGTGAGAGGGAAAATAAATACACGTGGGAATGCGGAGAGCAAAAAATGCCCGACTCATTGTTGGGTTTGGTGTCTGAAGGTACGTCGTGATGCCAGAACACACAAAAACCGAAGCCACAAAATGTTGCATTGGAAACCACATTGGTTTGGTTCTGTGGCAACGTTCCCCCAAATCTAACCAGTCATCATGTTTGAACCGCTGAATTCAGCTGATCCTCTGTAAAGAAGTATTTTAAAACACTGACATCAGTGGATTTCCACATCTTTTTATAGTTGCTGCAGTTTTACTCAGAAAAATTTCAACTTATTTGCTTTATATCGTGACTGAAGGAGGGAAATGCACACAGATATATTATATCTGGGTTTTATTAGACCAAAGTTTTTGCGTCTCTTCTTTTGCATCACCTGCCGTCGTCTTCTCTCCAGACTAGTCAAGTATTGAAATGTGTATGGAAATACTGCGTACGCATGTCATGTTCTTTTTCTATCAACACGCGGCGGTCATGCTTTCTGTCTCCACTCTCTCTGATGAAAACCAGACAGAGACACAGAGAGAGAGAGACCTGGAAAGATGGAGAGGAGAAGAAAGAGTTAGAGACGGAGAGAACGTTTTTCCCCAGGTTTTGAATCCGGATCAAGTTTCTGTCGTTTAAACGTCAACACGTTGATTAAAAAGGTTATGATGACACATCTCACACATGCACACACACTGGTACACCCAGTGCACAGCTGGAAGAGCTTTCGGGGATCAGGGGTTTTGTAAACATGGGTTAAGTGGTGTGTGTGTGTGTGTGTGTGTGTGTGTTCAGGGGTCTTTCACTTTCTGGGAAATAATATCCCAGCCAATGACAGATTTTCTAGCGGGGAGGGGGGTTGCTGGGCAGAATAGCTGCCCATTGATGTCATGAGAATCAGAACAACTTAAGACATTGACCTGATAGGAAGGGAGGGAGGGAGGGAGAGGGAGGGAGAGGGAGAGAGAGGGAGAGAAGTGGGGTGTGTGTTGTTTGCTGCTGCAGTCACCTCGTGTCCACATGGGGATGATTAAAGTTTCATCTCGTCTTCGTTGGCTTCGGTTTCATTGTTAAAGAGTTTTGCTTGTGTGTTCTTACACCACGTAAATCCAATATTGGAGCTGGTGTTGTAACCGGCTCTTCGTGCGCCGCGACCGGTCGTTATGTAAGATAAATATCTGGACAACCTTAAGCCTCATGTGAACAGCTGTGTCACACTGCAGCTCAGTCGAAACACTGCACAGGGACTTTCTGATACTCACGCACTGGATTTCTCAACATTCATGTGACAGTTATCTACCAGGAATTTGCACGATCATTTTTATTCGATTGGCCAATGCAGCGGTTTTATCGTGCGGGAGTTGAGTCTGGTGCAACTTTCGTGTCGTTTGGCCACAGTGACCTGCGTCGCCCTGACTGTGTCGACGGACTGGCTCCATTCGGATAAATGAGAGGCCTGTGTTGAGGGTTCAAGTCAGTCTGAATTCAGGCCTGAGGGACTACAAAAAGAAAAACCACAGCCACTTCCTTGTTGTGAAAGAGGATAACATGATTTTCACTATGAACCTTCCAGACTCATAAAATCCTTTCTCACAGCATTTTAAAGGAACATTTCATCAATTTAGTGTCGCACATTCATAAAAGACAGATCAAAAGAAGGAATGGTCAGAATTGATACCTCAGCTGGATCCTACAATTCCCATAATGCAACTCAGAAGCATTTTTCATTAGACCTTCAGTGCTTGTTAAATGCCCGCATCTTTTAAAGCTCATCCAGTGTAAAGGTCTCTGTCCATGTGTAGTGTGATTATAGATCAGCTCTAGCTTCTATATTAATACTGTGAAAGTATCAAAGCCTCAGTCCACAGAGAAATGCACACAGCCTGTATTCAGAAACTGAGCCTTAAAACCAGCCGTCAGGACTTCTGGAACTTTGTGATGTCACAACAAAGCAGTCAACCCGCCTCCTCTCTTCTGATTGGCTCACTGACCTGTTGTTACTAGAGCTCCAGAGAGAAGCCTGAGAGGGGAGATGTAAAACTACACCGAGATGGTTTTCGGTTCTTTAAAACCACCAATAAATCTTCTGATGGATCAAAAACTTCAAAATAAAACACAGAAGAAGAAGAAAATCTGGAGCTTTAAACTCTGTGCCGCCAGTTCTCTGCACCGTTTTCTTTAAATCTCAAATCTTATCTCAAGATCGCGCTGACATGACGTCACCATGAGCTTCTCCAGAGCTACAGAGGACAAGACTTTCAAATTCGGCCTGAACTCTCTCAGATTCGTCTTTCATCGCTTTAAACACTCTCTTCAATTTCAGCTCGTTTCAGTGTCTCAGTAAAAGTCGGTGATGAAAGATAATTTCATGTTGCACTAACGCTGCGTCGTTGCATTTCAAAGATAGACGGAGCACCTTGGCCATCTTGTTGCTGTTACAGCTACGCCCTTGTACACCCAGAGTGTGTGTGTGTGTGTGTGTGTGTGTGTGTGTGTGTGTGTGTGGAGGAGTTTTCCAAAAAAAAAAAGCAACAGGTGGGAAACTACAGTCTTTGCTTTGATGGTGTATAGTGCATGTGTGGGGTGTGTGTGTGTGTGTGTGTGTGTGTGTGTGTGTGTGTGTGTGTGTGTTCTCCACCCCTCTCTCTCTCTCTCTCTCTCTCTCTCTCCCTAGCTCTCTCTCTAATTATGCCTCAGTCTTTTCTCCCATCCATGTGTATCTCACCCTCTCATCGCTCCCTCTTCCCGGCCACATTCAGGACTTTGAAGAGTCTCTCTCTCTCTCTCTCTCTCTCTCTCTCTCTCTCTCTCTCTCTTGCTCGCTCGCTCACTCCATGATAATGAACCAAAATTGGTCTCTGGCCTCGGGAGGTGGAAGCAAGCTGTGTGTTTTGTGTGTGTTTGGTTTTTGTTTAGGTGTAAGTGTGTGTGTGTGTGTGTGTGTGTGTGTGTGTGTGTGTGTTGTTGTTGTTTATGAGGGATTATGCTAAAACAGTTAAACATCATTAAGTGCATTTTATTTTTCTTCTGCTTCTTTTGCATTATGACCAAACAAATGACCCTTTAATAGACTGTCGGGGTTTGACGCTCTCAGGAAGTAGATTCTGAGCATGTTTACTGAAGTCTTCATTTTCTGAACATTTCCCCTGGTTTTTCTATGGGTTGCTGTTGTGGTATGAGGAAACGCTGAACACACATCTGCTCATTCCCCCTGTGTCTGTCTGTGTCTCTCTCTCTCTCTCTCTCTCTCTGATCCCGTGTATATGTGTGTCTAACCTCATCCATATGGTGAATATTGAGAACATGAAGGGAGGCACTTCCGAAGAGGAAACCGTCCTATGGGACTTTGTCTGGAGTGATTCTACATGTGTGTTTGGTTAGGCCGTCCTGTAATCATCGCTCTAATCATTGGACTTTTACTGTTGAATAATCCACATCTCAATTCATCTCAGTTCAGGACGTTTGGAGTGATGCAGAGTCTGTGCAGTAGATTTTTTTATTTTGACGTGTGTCTTTCTGGTTGTGAAGACAAATACTTCAGTAATGTTCTTTATCTGTGCTGCCAAATCCTCTTTACAGGAGTGTTTTCACATTAGTCCCAGACGTAACCTTCAGTACTGACACTGACAAATCAGCGCCAACAAATATCTCATACTTTTACTTTAATTTTACAACTGTAGCTACTGGTTAGTCGCGAGATTACATTACAGAGTTTAAAAAATACATCTCCATCAACCTGCTTAATGCACAGTTTGAAAGATTACAAACAACTTTCTTCCCCACATTGACCAAGAGGCAGATGCTGCAAATCTGTCTGCAGATGTTTCCTAAAAAAAATTGCTTCTATTTTTGTGCAAAACTGCGATAGAAAACCACATAAACAAGCATCAAGGTGCGAGCCTCCACAGAAAGATCCAGCCCTGAGTGATTCCTTCTCTTCCAGACAGCAAGTGTTTTAAACAATAAACATCTAAGCTTCCAAATCACCGCTGTGCTGCATCAGCCAAAAATGAACCCTCGTGTTATTTACTCTGTCTCTCTCCTCTCTCTGTAGTTGAGCCAACGGGGCCGGAGCTGGTCAACCCCTGCTACGCTGGGAACCATGACTGTGACACCACGGCCCAGTGCATCCCGCTAGAGGGCCAGGCCTTCCAGTGCCAGTGTGCTACTGGTTACAGAGGCGACGGACGCAACTGTTACGGTATCTTTGTCACTTTTTATATGAGCGTACGAACGTTGCACAAAAGTCTTCATGGTGCTTTTCCTTCACTTGGCTCAGTCTTCATTTCTCCCTCACACACTTACACACACAAACACAAACACACGCAGACAGAGGTAAAGACAGTTCAAGGGAGTGTGTCTGTGTTTCATCAACATGTGTCCGTTAAATGTAAAGGGTCAAGTTCGGGCTGGATGGAAGGAATCATCTGTCCTCCCATCTTTCTCTCTTCTCTTGTCTTCATCCCATCCTTCTTCTCCTCCTCCTCCTCCTCCTCCTCCAGGTTAATGCTCCACTTGCAGGGCTTTCAGCTGGAGCATGTCCTGTCATTAGCCCAGCAGCAGGTCTCTCTCTCCTGCAGACAGCACTAGGAAAGCCCCAGGCTCGGCCTCAGTTCCCATGGTTGGGCCTCACCGTCTCTCTCTCTCTGTGGTCACATAGTCTCGCATAGTATTGCACAAGGCATTAAAGAATGTAGAGAGGAATCCAGGTGTGTGTGTGTGTGTGTGTGGGGGGGGGTTTACATGTTATAGTAACACAAACAAGCAGGCACACAATGTATATACCACTAATGACCCTTAATTACAGCTTGCACACTCACATACCCACATGCAGCCGGCTGAGTGTTGTCAGATACGGGATTCCTGGTTCACAGGCGTTTGAGTTTTCATCTCCTCTCTCTCTCTCTTTCTCTCTCTCTCTCTCTCTCTCTGCAGACGTAGATGAGTGTGCTGAGGGTCTGAGTTCGTGCGGCGCTCACGCTCAGTGTGTGAACCTGCCTGGAAGCCACCGCTGCCAGTGCCACAGTGGATATGAGTTTGGCTACGACGGGCGGACCTGTGTGGGTAAGTTGCAACGACAGTGTCGGAGGGGAGGGGGGGAGGTCACCAAGGACATTACAATACATTGTTGTTCGCCATCCATCCACCAAAAAGACTTTTATCTTCCTCCCTTCACTGGCTCCCAGTCGAGTTCTGTATCCAGTTTAAAATACTCCTACTCAGCTCTCCAGTCTTTCATGGTCAAACACTGACTCTTCCTCCCTTATAAGGCCGTCCCTCGAAAACCTGCTATAAAACCCGAGGTGACGGTACCTATGACGTCGTCATGGATCAGCCGGTCGTTCTGTCTGAACCCCCTCCTTTTCATTTTACTATTGTCCTATTTCTTCACATTTTAGATTTATGAAAGGTGCTATCTGTCAGAACAGACATTTTAACACCTGTTCATTATCGTCTGAAATGAATGACATGACATAAGAGTTTATCACACTGTTATTCTCACATCCTCATCGCGGTCTCATCGCCGTTCGGTCGGCAGTTGCACTTGTCCGTCCCCTAAGATGAACTTTGGAGCATGTAGCGCCGCATGTTCCAAGAGGAGCTGAACATTTTTGGAAGAGACCCACATATTTGTCTGAGCACAGGAATAACATTTCCTCCACAACAGTGCACGGCGCAGCTGCGAAAAAGCTAGAGAACACAGTGAGGAGGGGAGGATGGGTGACGAATGTGAGAACAAGAGAGGGAATGAGAGGGTGAGATTAGACGGGACGGGACGGAGGGGGGAGAGAAAGTGAAAGACAAATGGAGCAATGACACAGTGTGTGTGTGTGTGTGTGTTGCTTTGGAATGTGTGGAGGAGCAAGGTCCTGCCGGTGTGTGTGTGTGTGTGTGTGTGTGTGTGTGTGTGTGTGTGTGTGTGTGTGTGTGTGTCCTCCTCTCACCCATCAGTGTGAACTTTTGATGAACTTCCTTTAAACCCTCCCTACCTCCCTCTGTGACAGACACAGTATGTAATACTTTACATAAGGCCCAGTATTGATAAGATATCACTGAGCTGCAGTCAGATATCATTTTCTTTATATCAGCATGAACATGTAGAGCTGGTGGAGTCTCCTCTCTGCATTTGCGTCTTTTGATTTATTTTTATTTTTTTCCGGAGATATGGATGAGTGCAGCTCGTCTCCGTGTCACGTCAACGCCAGATGTATCAACGGACCGGGATCTTTCCAGTGTCAGTGCCAGCCCGGGTTTTACGGTGATGGTTTCTACTGTTCCCAGCAGGAAGGTCAGTGAAATCTCCGCTGTGAGGTAGTAAAGCTGCAGACTCGAGTTTTCTCACTTTCTATCAAACCCCAGAAAGTACAGTTTGTTTAATAAGAGCATGAACACATGATGAAGTCTGCTATGTAAAAGTTACTGATAAAAATGTTGCGTAACAAATCCAAAATGATAAAATACATATTTTATATTTGAATTATTGTGTCTACAGGACAGACAGTTCGTCCGAAGAGCCAGTGTGAGCAGCACAGGGACAGTCTGCAGAGTGGCGTGGAGGTGAGGGGGCGGCCGGGCGTCGGCGCCTTCATCCCTCAGTGCGACTCGGATGGACGGTACCGACCGCTGCAGGTGGGCGCTGCTGGCTGATGGAGCACGTGGCTGACTGGTGACTTTAGTGAAGTGATGTGCTGATTTTTAAAAGTTTGATCATTCGTTCCAGTGTCACGGCTCCACTGGACATTGTTGGTGTGTGGACAGTCGGGGACAGGAGAGAGCAGGAACCAGGACGCCACCTGGAACAGCCCCCAGAGACTGTGACAGACCAGGTATGAGGTGGTTCTTCCATAAAACAATTGGCGTGTCAGTGACACTGTTGTTTTATCTTGTTGGTCTTTGTCTCCTCAGAGCGTCCTAAAAGTCACTGTGAGCAGCTCAGAGACAGTGTGCAGACCACCAGTCCAGACGGATTTCCTTTATATGGAGCCTTTGTACCTCAGTGTGAGGACGATGGACAGTACACACCACTGCAGGTCAGTGACCCATCAGGACTGTTTAATCACCTACAGCTTTAAATTAAAATGAAATTCTACAAATACATTCCTGTCTTTATTAATTACAGTGTCACGGCTCCACTGGACATTGTTGGTGTGTGGACAGTAACGGAGAGGAGAGACGAGGAACAAGAACAGCAGCTGGTGAAACACCCAGAGACTGTAGTAAACCAGGTGAACACGTGTTTCGCTTCTTGAAAATCTGGGAAATATTCAGCTTTTTTAGCTCCGACATTTCCCATAATGCAACGAGCCCTGCTCTCACTCACATCTCCTTCAGTTTGTAACTTAACTCAGACTTTCTGTCATGAATGTTTTAGTCTCCTCGCCCAAAGGTAAAGTAACCCTCATGACATCACTATGACATCATCAGGGTAATAGTATCAGACTGGTCAACGCTCAACAGAAGACATTACATAACTGTATTCACAAGCCGTGACTAACTGAACCTGACGTGTCGTTGGAGAGCTCCTTAAACTGTGGTCCAGTGTTGGAACGTCTGCTCTTTAAAACCACAACAAAATGCTCACATACGCAGATGACATCATCTTTATGTGTCTCGTTACCAGGAGGGAGGGGAAACGATAGAACCTCCTGTCTTTGTGATGAGACACCAGCTTCTGTGTTTTGAATCATCATTTGCTCCCAAGCTCATTATTTAAAGACAATATGATGGTGTTGAAAAGATATATGGAAAATGTAGAGTTCACTAACTCATTATTTGTGACTGTTCCTCCTCAGATGAACCAGAGCATCCTAAGACTCACTGTGAGCAGCACAGAGACAGCGTGCAGACCACCAGCCCAGAGGGATTTCCTATCATCGGAGTGTTTGTACCTCAGTGCGACGCTAACGGAGAGTACAGATCAAAGCAGGTCAGCGCTTGTTTTTGATTAATCCGTGTACCATTCTTTATATTTATACCCGTAAACTTTAACCTTTCATATTGAATTTATTTCGGTTACTGCTGTTCCTCCAGTGTCACGGCTCCACTGGACATTGTTGGTGTGTGGACAGTCGGGGACAGGAGAGAGCAGGAACCAGGACGCCACCTGGAACAGCCCCCAGAGACTGTGACAGACCAGGTATGAGGTGGCTCTTCAATAAAACAACTGGCGTGTCAGTGACACTGTTTCTTTATCTTGTTGGTCTTTGTCTCCTCAGAGCGTCCTAAAAGTCACTGTGAGCAGCTCAGAGACAGTGTGCAGACCACCAGTCCAGACGGATTTCCTTTATATGGAGCCTTTGTACCTCAGTGTGAGGACGATGGACAGTACACACCACTGCAGGTCAGTGACCCATCAGGACTGTTTAATCACCTACAGCTTTAATTAAGATGAAATTCTACAAATACATTCCTGTCTTTATTAATTACAGTGTCACGGCTCCACTGGACATTGTTGGTGTGTGGACAGTAATGGAGAGGAGAGACGAGGAACAAGAACAGCAGCTGGTGAAACACCCAGAGACTGTAGTAAACCAGGTGAGTGAACGCTCACACATTGTTCTGCAGCGACACACAGAACTATAATCTGTGTGTCGCTGGAACAAACACACCACCTGCTACACAACCCACAGACTGCGACAGACCAAGTGTGATCGCTCGGAAACGCTCGCCAGATTTTTAACATTTAAACTCGGAGCATCTCGTGCTTTTGTTTGTGCAAACATGACAAAGTCGATGATTTAGAGACAAATCTCAGCCTTCAATCGAGAAATATACCTGTGTTTATTTTGAGGGAACAGGAAATCTGCTTCTTCGCTTTCTTCTTGAGAAATAAATGAGACAACTGGCGTGCTCCCTCCTCTAACCCTCTGCAAGAAAGAGAGGGAACGTAATTCACATATCCTGGTGAAAGTTGTTATTATTTTAGAAACTTTTATTACAAACATTTTCAAGCTTCTACGTGTATTTGTCATTTTTTCACCATCAGTATCTGACAGTGTTTTTCCACCTTTCTCTGCTCCGTCAAACAGATTTACCGAGATGATCTTGTAGTTTTGGCCCATTTGTTTTATCTGTTTATAATGTTTATTGAGTTTTGTTCTTTTTTTTTTAACAAAAAATAACAGCAACAAAGAGCTCGGCAAACCAATTAATAATAATGACAGAAATGTAAAGTGTAGAAACGGCGCAGGATCTTAAACTGCAGACGTCCAGCACGGTCACAAACTGATATCTATCTGTTAAAAGCTTGTAGTGTAAATAAACTTTATCTCCTCAGTTGAACCAGAGCGTCCTAAAACTCACTGCCAGCACCACAGAGACGGCGTGCAGACCACCGGCCCAGAGGGAGTCCCTGTAGCTGGAGCCTACGTACCTCAGTGTGACGACAGCGGCGAGTACAGGCCGCTGCAGGTCAGCTCCTGGCGACTGAATGACACACAGATGAACTGATTTTGTTTTTGAATTTCATCTAGAGTAAAATAAAATAAATAATCCTGACTGCATGGGATTAATAAAAGTGTGTGTTTTTCAGTGCCACAGTTCCAGTGGATATTGTTGGTGTGTGGACAGTAGAGGACAGGAGATAGCGGGAACCAGGACGCCGCCCGGTGCACCACCCACAGACTGTGACAAACCAGGTGAACAACAGACGCAAACAGACGACTTCTCCCTCTGCTCCGCTCCACATGAGCTCTCACAGCTAATTAGTTCAGAGCAGAACCAGCACCAGCGTCAGCAGGTGCATTATGTCATGGCTCTCCGAGGCTCAACATTGACCCGTGAACCCCCCCCCGTTATTCCTCATCTCGATGACAAGTCAAACAGACAGGCACGTTTACACGAGTGTGTGTCTAACCTTGGAAGTGGCGCACCGGTGAGGTCATCGGGTCACAGCCTTGGAATGCCTGGAAGAAAACAGGTGATATCACTGAGTGTGTGGTGGGAAGCGGAGCGGAGAGCCAGAGGAACATGAAGCTAAAAAAACACATTATACATATATATATTGCTGCACTTCACATACAGGCTGGATCCTGGATTATATGACCTTTTGTAAGTGACATAAGCACTAAGGATAATATATTAATAATTACTGTAAACTGGAAAAACAGGGGTGTTTTTATTCTTGTAGATACAAACTTTACCCATGAAAAGAATTTTTACCGCATCATAAAACTTAGATTTAATTGTTGTTTAGTTTAATTCAGTGTATTTTAAGATTTACCAAACCAGGACAGAGCATGGTTTCAGTCATATCTGCTGTTACATACACTCTAAAAGAAAACATACTGTATATGAGCCTGTTGTGTCCTAAATCCCAATATCTTACCGTACCAAATTTATCTTGTAGTTTTGTCCCAGTTGTGTTTTCTGTTGAAGATTTCTAGTGTAAATAAACTTTGTTTTCCTCCCCAGATGAACCAGAGCGTCCTAAAACTTACTGCCAGCACCACAGAGACAGTGTGCAGACCACCAGTCCAGAGGGATATCCTATAGTCGGAGCATATGTGCCTCAGTGCGACGCTAACGGACAGTACACACCACTGCAGGTCAGCATCGGGTGACACATACATTTAAATAGCTTTATTTATGAATTTAAAGTAACATCAAATGATTATATAACACTCTTTTTGATATCGATCATCGTTCCTCCAGTGTCACGGCTCCACTGGACATTGTTGGTGTGTGGACAGTCGGGGACAGGAGAGAGCAGGAACCAGGACGCCACCTGGAACAGCCCCCCGAGACTGTGACAGACCAGGTATAAGGTGGTTCTTCCATAAAACAACTTGCGTGTCAGTGACACTGTTGTTTTATCTTGTTGGTCTTTGTCTCCTCAGAGCGTCCTAAAAGTCACTGTGAGCAGCTCAGAGACAGTGTGCAGACCACCAGTCCAGACGGATTTCCTTTATATGGAGCCTTTGTACCTCAGTGTGAGGAGGATGGACAGTACACACCACTGCAGGTCAGTGACCCATCAGGACTGTTTAATCACCTACAGCTTTAATTAAGATGAAATTCTACAAATACATTCCTGTCTTTATTAATTACAGTGTCACGGCTCCACTGGACATTGTTGGTGTGTGGACAGTAATGGAGAGGAGAGACGAGGAACAAGAACAGCAGCTGGTGAAACACCCAGAGACTGTAGTAAACCAGGTGAACACATGTTTTTTTAGCCCCTACTTTTCCCATAATGCAACAAGCATTGTGGGAAATATTCTTTCATCAGACCCCTCCCTGCTTGGTGAACACTCACATCTCCACACCTTCAGTTTGTAGGATGGGACACCAGCTTCCATGTTTTAACTCTCTCTGACAGAGAATAACCTGATCGTGTGTTTGTCCAACAGCACGTTCACTAGTAATGTTCATCTTCATGACTTGTTGCTCTTCCTCCTCAGATGAACCAGAGCGTCCTAAGACCCACTGTGAGCAGCACAGAGACAGCGTGCAGACCACCAGCCCAGAGGGATTTCCTATCATCGGAGTGTTTGTACCTGAGTGCGACGCTAACGGCCAGTACACGTCTCAACAGGTATCATTCTGACTGTAACCGAGAAATACTGCGCATCTTTATTCAATATTGTTATGGCTGGTCATACAATTATTATGTGTTTTCTAGTGTCACGGCTCCACTGGACAGTGTTGGTGTGTGGACAGCAGAGGGGAGGAGAGAGCAGGAACCAGGACGCCACCTGGAACAGCCCGCAGAGACTGTGACAGACCAGGTGAGACTGCAGTGTTGGTCTAAGGTTTCATATATGAGTGGTTAGACTGGATATATAAGAAGGTGGTTGTAACGACTCTGCGTGCCCGAAGAGGGAAAAGAAAGGTGAGTGTCATCAGCAAAGAGCTGCGGTCTTGTGCAGTCAGGCAACATAACCAGCAAAGTAAAGGTCCATCAGTGGTAGAACACAGCGACTCATCCTGTGTGTATTCCTAATAAACTTAACGTCTATTTGTTCATTTTTCTCCAGATGAACCGGAGCGTCCGAAAACCCACTGTGAACATCGCAGAGACGGCGTGCAGACCACCAGCCCCGAGGGATTCCCTATAGCTGGAGCCTACGTACCTCAGTGTGACGCACAAGGACAGTACCGGCCTCGACAGGTGAGACTGCCATTTCTCCTCAAACACAGATATAAATTATTCTTGTGTTTTTATGTGTGATCTTCTTCTTTTTACTATTAATAATATTGTTTTTATTGTTATTTATTCAGTGTCACGGCTCCTCTGGACATTGTTGGTGTGTGGACAGTAGGGGGCAGGAGAGAGCAGGAACCAGGACGCCACCTGGAACACCCTCTGTAGACTGTGACAGACCAGGTGGGATTACTGATGTACTGATTTGAGTGGCGCTAGAGGAGAGCGGCGTGTGTGTGTGTGTGTGTGTGTGTATGTGTGTGTGTGTGTGTGTGCAGATGTTATGG
>NC_079387.1:9818082-9925582 GCF_021018895.1 Seriola aureovittata
TAGTTTAATCACTTATTTTTTGTAATAACAGTTTTATTGGGTCTCATTTTTACTTAATGATGGACATTTTATTTCAAAATACACAGTAATCTGGATTCACAGGCACATTTACTAAACCCCTCTCTCTTTATTTAGCTTACCAAGGCCTAATGCTAGCTCGCCGGCTAACTAGCCAGGCTTGGGTGTCGGGCAGAGACAGTTGAGAAAGGAGACGGTTCACTTTCAATTATTTCCCGTTACTGTGTCACGTGGGTTTCGCCCCCTCCTCGCCTCTTCAGGAGACCAGCAGCAGGAAGTGAACGTGATCACAGAGCATGACGGATCCTTTCGCCCCTACAGTCGCCGAAATAAATATTGAATCCTTTTTTCTGAGGCCACAGATCTTCCGAACATTCGCACATCAAAATTGCATTTTTCAGACCGAGAGATCGAGAGAAATTTAACTTTATACGACACCTGTCTGTCTCAGGAACACACTCATGTGAGATCTGGCAACACAGATCTCTCTTCTCTCTGTCGGTTCTGGTTTCGCTGCCTGATTTCCCCTGTCTTGCTTTTTAAAACTGATTTCTCTGTCTTGACTCCCTTTCTCCTTTTATGTTTGTCAAAGCACTTTGAGCTGCATCCTGTGTAGGAAAAGTGCTATACAAATAAAGTTTATTATAATAATAATTATTATAAAACCAAACCAAAGCCATTATAAAAATAAAAATGACAAAATAACATTTCATAATAAGGATATTTTAGAAATTATTGTTTCATTTATATATTTTACGTGACCTATTTGTGTAATTATCTATTTCATAATTAATATTGAACATATTTGAGGCTCCATAGACCAAGGCAGGGTGGGAGATATACTTACAGGAGGGCCGCTGGGTCCCCTCTCCCCCTTGTCGCACGCACACTTGCTCTGGGCCAGGGGACACTTCAAACACAAGTGAGGAAGAGTCAGACGAGCCGTACGGGTTTCACAAATCCAGATATGTGTGGACAGACCGCAAGCTCGAGACTTACCCCTTCATCCGCCAGCGCCGTCTGTGGAGCAAGAAACACAAGAATGTCAAAATGTTGTCAGATTTACTCCATTTATACCCCACCAGCAGACAAACAGAGCGCTGAGGAAACAGTCTTTCTATGTGAGCCCCATTCAAGGCCAACTAATCTTTTATTCAGGTGTCAAAGTTACACTGTGGGAGTCAACGGCAACTGCAAACACCTGCTACTCAAACACCCAATTAAACCCGTTCACTGCTGCGTTCGGTGAGTCAGCTGGCCTTCGACCTCCTCCACCTGACTCCACGAGCCGACTCATATCCTGCACTTCATCCCGTCGCACGCGGATCTGACCAGAGCCGCTTCTCTTCTCTTCAAAGCCGACCGCTTTCTCTACACAAGAGAGAAGGATCCAAATTTCCACAGAAACTAAATACAAACCACATGAATTGATCAGTGAAATAGCCTCTCGATTAGCATCCAGGGGATGTTTCCGCAGTAGGGAGGGGTGTCTGAAGACAACGCAGACAGAACATTTTTAGAGGATGAAGCGATGCAGTCGAACGCCATGACTGAAGATAAAAGACGGTGTCTCAGCTGGGATAGAGGGTCATGCTTATGACATACAGATGCTGCCTGTACATGGCAACGAGATGAAAGTCTGTAGCTGCCGCCGCTGGGCTCTTGCATGCCAGCAGAATGCAGGCAGTCAGGTTTTCTATAAAGTTTCCCTGATCATACTTGAATATGTACCACCTGTGTCAACAGTGAGCCTGATTTTGAAGTGGCGTTTGAGGAGCAGGTTGAATGAGTAGCGTGCATGCATGTTCTTGCTGGGTTCCTGCACTTACTGCACCCCGTTTTCCCATAAAGAGTCTTAACGCAGAGCACATGTTGGCCGGTTGTGTCTGCAGGATGTTGCTGTGCAGCACATGGCCTAATTATCTTAGTGGAAGCCAATCGCAGGTTTATATAAACAATTGGGGGAAAAAAAGACAAACTTTGTCTTCATCAAATCCCAACATGTGTACGGCTTAAGAAGTTTTATATTTTGTGCGTAAAGTGAATTTAATTTCACCGTGATGACTTGGGTGGCAACGGCAGACCTGTAACTATGGCAATAGGCAGCAGGTGTACATCAGGGAAGCAATAAGCCAAGAAATCAAAGCAGTGGGTAGTGTCAAAGACGGCACAGTGGAAATGATTACTGGGTTGCATGGAGAGGTCAAAGACACTACTCTATTCATTTGGCAAAAGTCTGTCTGCATAATGGATTTTTGAAGCTTCTACCTGTCATAAATGTCTGCCCTCTGGTAATAAGCAGTTATCAAACATATGTGCAATTTCACAAAACGCCAAGTGCCACAGAAATGTAGAAACATTAGAACTAGCAAAGTGATTATATGCAAGTCTGAGCATGTTGTGTATACCAAAAAACATACATTCATTCCTGTCAAATCTTTGAGGGATTTACACAAAGTTGCAAGTAATTAGTGTAAATCTGAACAAAGCTCATTAGTCAATTAAACAAAATGAATAACAAAGACTCTATATTTAGACTTAAAGCAAGACTGTGTAACTTTTGTTGAAACATTTGCCACCACAAGCTACTGGTCACACCAGACCAAGTAAACTAAAACTAAACTTTGCATGTAACCTGAAACAAACAGAAACAAAAGTAATTTTATTTTTACTCACAATCTCCTTGATAATTTTTTCCACAATGCCTCTGTCCTGCAGGTTGTGAAGGTAGCGGGAGGCCGGGGAGCTGGCGATCAGCCGCAGCTGAGCTATGTTGGTCGGCTCGTTGGCTTCAGGTGTGATGCCGATGGTGAAGAAACGGACGCCCTGGTTCTTGGCGTCGGCCACAGCTGAGAATATGTCTGGGTTCCTGGGGTGCGAGATGCCATCGAAGAGCAGGACGGCCACCTTGATGCTGCTGGGATTTGACTCCTCCAGGTAGATGCGGGTGAGGTTGGTGATAGCGTAGGTGGTGTAGGTGCCGTGACCGATGTACGAGATTGGAGCGATTCGGGCCTTGAAGTCGTTGGTGCCTTTCCACTGTTTGAAGGTCTGCTCTATGATGACATGGCTGCTGTACTGAAGCAGGGCTGCGCGCGAGCTGAGGCTGCGGCCCGTCTGCAGCCGGAGGCCCTGCAGCCGGTCCATCACGTCCGAGGCGAAGCGCTTCTCCTGGGCATGGTTGTCCTTGGCGCTCTCTGAGCTATCGATCAGGAAGGCTATCTCCAAACCGCAGTCCTCATCAATGAGCGCTGGAGAAGAAAGAGGAGTTAGCCATTAATTAACTACGTGATAGCACCGACCTAAAGGAACAGTTGGACACACAATTAATCTGCTTTCTGGCCAAGAGTTAGATCAGAAGATTAATACCACTCTCATGTCTGTACACTAAATCTGAAGCTATAGCTACAGCTAGGCTAGCTGTTTCCGGTCTGTGCTAAGTTAAGCTAACTGTCTGCCGGTTAGTATTCATGTTCTTGTCAAAGAGTTAGATCAGATGATTGATTTCACTCTTATGTCTGTGCGCTAAATGTCAAGCTGAAGCCAATAGACAGTTAGCTTAGCTTAGGGGGAAATAGCTAGCCTGGCTCCATTCAAAGGTAACAAAATCTACCTACTAGCATCTCTACATTCACCAAGTAACATGTTTGTTTAATCTGCACAAAAACTTAAGTGTAAAAAATGACAAATTATGATTTATGAGGAGATATATGCCAGTGATTTTGTTACTTTTATGGTAAATGTGAAGTTAGCGCCAGCAGCTGGTTAGCATATGAAACAGTCAGGCACATAAGTTATTAAACCATAACATGATGTTTTACACTTTGTTCAGATTGAGTGAGTTTTAGATTTAGATTTCTAGGTAGTGTTTGTTACTTCTATCTAGCTATTTCCCCCTAATGCCAGTCTTTACGCTAAGATAGGCTAAGCTAACTGGCTGCTATTACCTTGTATTTAGCCTCTCACCCAAGTCTCGAGCAAAAAAAAGTGAATAGGCATATTTTCTATTTCCCCAGATGTCCATAATCAGTAAGAGCAACTATTAGACATTAGCTGTTTGCCCTTGTGACAACCTGACACATCAAACTACACAGATGGATGCACATCATGTATTTTCTCCTGTATGAAAATCATTTCTTACTTTCATATCCAGATATAAATACCTAACTGATGATAGCCAAATGTATTTCATAAGTCAGGGAGAAGTTTTTATCTGTGGAGCCTCCATAAGGGCTAAAGGTGATTTATTGACTGTTTAGTCTCTATAGGCTGATGCCTTTTTTTTTTTTCCTTAAGAAAAGTGTGATAAGTTCATGAATGTGACATATAATTTTGAAGCGGAAATAAAAAGTAACTCAACTTGCTGCACTAACCTTCAGCTGTGGAAGGAGGTCACAGATCTAATATAGGCTGAGGATAAATCACATTAATCTTCACAGAAATGTGTCACAGAGAGAATGTGCCCGGGGAAACGGGATTCTGAGCGAATAAAACATTTGGGTAACAGAGCACTGAATAGTCACACAGGAGATGGATGGCTGTGAGAAGCCTGAGAGATACGATCAGTCCAAGTGGATTACATCCCCCAGCATGTCCTTGTTGAGTATCATGTTCTATTTCTTCACCCGTGGCAGCTTCTTTTTTTTTTTTCCACTGATGAAAAAAATGGAGCATGTGCCACCTGCACAAATTACACAACACCTTTTTCCATCAGCGGAGAAGAAACTGACTTTCTGGCCCCCTCACCCAATCTCACCCCAAGCACAAAGAAAGACGCTACTCTAGACTTACATTTGCCATTTTGTGGGATGGAATTGGACGGATATAGTTTGTTCTTCTTCTTGGTGGTCACCACTTCTTCTTCATAGTCTTCTTCATAGTCCTGTGCACAGAGACCCTGAAGTCCCCACAGCAGCAGGAGCCAGTGCAGTGAGGGGACCATGACTCCCTTCAGAGATAAAGAGAAAGCAAAGAAAAAAGAAAAGGGGCTCAGACATGTTCTCACATTATAAAGTCTGCACACACTCAGAGAACAAGCTTTAACAAGCGTGCATGTTTGAGACTCAGGCATCAGGCATGCATAACTCACAATGTTGCTGACTTAGGTCTCCAACGTGATGAGGTCTGTTGCAGCTCTCCTGGGTGTGAAGAAAATTTCAGACAGAAAGTGCAAATAAGAAGGAGAGGTTCTTCATTCAGTTAGTGTTAGTTTGTTAATTTGGTTCCATGTCCTGCAGCATCAAACCACGCGTCCTCTTCCAGTGGTTGGATCCTCGTTGAGCGGCTGCAGGTCAGATAGCAGCAGCAGCAGCAGCAGCAGCAGCAGGAGTGTGTAGCCAAAGGTTTGGACTGTATCCTGTCTCTCAACAGACTCAAATTGGAGTCATTCTAAGCTTGCAGTAAATGAAAGGAAGGCCAGCCCTTTTTCTTTTTTCTTTTTTTTCAAGCTCACTCCCATTTTGGGGAGAGTGTGGGAGAAATCCCTCGACATGACAGAGCCTTCCCCCACCTCCACCACCCCTGCTGTTGTTTTTTTGATAGTGCCATTTTCTGCTTTGTTAGCCATACTGTTTAAAACAGAAAGGGAAGCACCTGCAAATAATAGCAATCTTTATCTTTAACCTTTACAGCTGGTTGAGATCACAGCAGTTTGGCCATAGCTAGCTGTGAGAACATCAAGGTCAGAGTTAAAGGTTTATATTGATGTGAATAAACTTGTTAGCAAACTTTAGATAGATATCGTTGTGTATGTGCCATCATCCTGTAGCCAAACAGTTTTGCTTTAAAAGTTTAGTCAGATTTCTAAACTCCTGCCCGGTCGCTCGTATTCTTGCAGGTAAACCGCTGTAGGTGAACTCTAGTTTCACTCCCAATGACCCGTCTTTTGCCACTTGGTAACAAGCTGTCAACACAACACTGATCGTGTTAAGAAAATATATTGATTATTTACACAGCAACATTAATATTCATTTAGATTCCTTTTAATATCCGACTCTTTAGCTGCTAAATGTTGAACGTTCACCAGCCGGCTGCTCACGTTGTCTCCCTGCTGTTTGGTACGGGGCAGAGAGAATAAAGTGAGTTGTTTTTTTGTTTGTTGCTAAAACAAATAAAGTTTTGGGCTGTGAAACCAAACAATGAGTTAAAAGAAGCGATAAAGCTCCATCAAGCCGCGGGGGATCTGTGATGATTCTCTGTGGATGCATCACTACAAGCGAAGCCGTTCACGCTACACATAATCATTTAATCCATTGTTGCTGTACAAATATCAATTATAGCTGCTTTAAAAGTACATATTATTTTTTGTGCCTCCAGAGGAATTGCCCTCAGAATAACCCAGAGAGCTGGAAAAATCGGGTGGGAGATTTATACCTCGAGGCAACACACCTTGCAGCGGCAGCATACCATGATTCACCTGTGAAAACAACCAGAGCAGTCATTTGTTATTTGTCTCTTAGTGTGATTTACTGTAATCACAGATCTCAAGGAGCCAGAAAGAAATAAAAGAAGTAAAGAAGTATGAAGGGTAGTGCCACTGTAGCATTTAAAGCTAAATACATATTCCATTCATTTCTGCCTGAAAAGGAGTTTGTCTTTTTTCACATTGGTGAATTGAATTCTTTCACATCAATCGTCCATTCATGTTGCTCTGATATCATAAAATGTTATTTATAAATCAGATTCTGTACAGTAACAGAAGAAGACGTCTGTTCTCTGGCAGAGGTCTCTTCAAAGCCGGATGTGAAAGGCTATAACGATGCACTTCCTCAGAATCAGCCCAGTTCTTTATTGAAACCCGGTGCGTGTCCCTTTCAGCACCAGAGAAAAGTCTCATAACTCCTTAATCTTATTATAATCCCTACAGTCCTGGATCAGAGGATGCTTAAAATCCCATGAGACTGTCTGCAACCATAAAGACTGGAGCTGGACTCACATACTGTAGCTCCACAACAGGGATGACGGAGTGTGTTTTCATTTCCTACTGTATTACTGAAAGCAAGGCGAGGCGAGCCGTCACTCAGGAATGCTTCCCCCTGAAAGATGGACCTCCTTAGATCTGGTTCAGCTCCCTCTCCCTCGTGCGGTGATCGAGCAAAGCGAGGGCATTTTTATTCTAATATTATGGCTGTTGGGGGGGGGGGGGGGGGGGGGGAGTCTGCAGTGAGAAATAGGAAAAAAACTGTCACTAAAGCTCCTACTTTAGATATTTCACGACTGAATGAAACCTGTGCAGCTCAGACACCTGTTTTGTTGCATAACTCACAAAATATGGCAAAACTAGGACACAGCATAGCACTGAATATCAATATGATATCCTTTATTCAAATGGAAAACCACAGAATTTCCAGGCACCGTCGCAGGAAGAAATCTTAGCGTCCTGAAAACCTAAATAAGGCAACAGCAAATCCACATTCCTCCTAATGACAATTTCTTTTTTATTCTGGTTCTTTCAGAGCATGAGTTTTGAAATAATGAGCCTACGTGTTCGACCTTACTGGATTTAAAAAGTGTACATTAATGTTGCTGAAAGGTTTTCTAAAAGAGAAAACGCTCCCCACAGTGTCTGTAAACGACCTGGCAATAAGGTGCATTCACCAAGCGTACGGGAATAAACAAGAGAAGATGGCCCCCGTCTAAAAGAGGGTGCAGACACCATCATTAAAGAGCATCAATAAAGAGCAGGGCCTGGCATTTTCTTTTTATTTAATGCCTCACATTTGAATTTTAATGAAAAAATAGTTTCCTTTTAAAAAAGGTGTGTGGCATGAAGAGAGGAGGGGGAGCAAGACAGAAGTGAGTCTCTCTTTTATGACACTGCAGAAGCCACCACTTAGCACTTTGATATGCGCCAACCCCCCCCAGGTATCTTTCCTGTGACATTTGGCTTAACAACTGTTTTTACAAGATAATGCATGTTCTTTAAACATATAGTTACAGCACTAAGGAGAACATGACTAACACCTGATATAAAGGGGAGCTGACAGCTACACCACAGAGCAGGGCAAAACTGAAAATAATCCTTATTGTGTAAGCACCACAAAGCCCCAGAGGAGAGTGTTACATTTGACTGTACCAGAAATATTTAGATAGAGTTGCATAAGTTGTCAGTCTCAGATAAAATGCTTTGTTTGTCTGATACGTTTTTCATGCCAGCAGCTCTGTGGGGCTGGAGCCGCATGTTAGCATGTTCACGGCAACATCAACATGCTAACATGCGGCTCAAACATACTATGTTTTAATCGTGTTGGGAGGCTAACATTCGCTAATTATCACTAAAGGAGAAGTACGGCTGATGGGAATGTCATTAGTCTGCAGGTTTTAAATTCTGCCCTGATGATTTTACTTTAGGGATGCTAATGTGCACATGTCAATGACGTATTACTGCACAACATACTGCAAAAATTCACCCAGAGCAATGGAAAAAGTCGTGTTCAATGCACGTATACTTCTTCCTGCTAACTATCCCACAATGCAAGTTTCTGCTTGCAGAAATCAGCAGTTGTGCGACCGTGTTGAAAGTGTTTGAAATCTCCATTTACTGCTCAGTATGGAGTGTGGGATAAGGTGAGTAGTAAATCAGTGAAAAAGGGAGTGATTTTAGCCACAGCCATCATCCTAGTTTAGCATATTAGCATACTAACATTTTCTAATTAGCATCTGAGGTTGATGCGAATGACATAAGTTTTTGCAGGTATTTGGTCATAATATAAACTACTGGACAAATGCAAATTATATTATTATGTTAATATTCAAATCATTAGAGAAAACAGTCTGGACCAAAATTGGACGCTAATTGATAGTTAGAATAGTTGCAGAGACATTTCACTAAAACACAAAAATGTCAATCTCCTGTGGCGCGAGAGGAAGAGTCAAAATATAATTGCATGGGTTTCTCCATGCCATGAAATAATAATTTCAGCCTGGACCAAAGTGGTGGACCGACTGAAAGACCGACATTTCTGCTCCGTCTGCAGCAGGAGAGGACCAGGGCTAAGAAGCATCTGCAGACGCCACTTTAACTGTGTAGCCACCACAATCTGTTTCAATCTGCTTCTATGAGCACATTCTCATCACCTATCAAGTCTTTGATTGATGATTTGATCTTATGGAAGGTCAAAGGTCGCCTGCTGTCATTACGTGATGAAGGAAGGCTTTGCATAACCCGACACAGAGACTGCACAGGTGGCGCTTTTGTTGTGGAAGATTCGCGAGGATTTGAAGAAAAACAAGAGAAGAGTTATTGTTGTGGGTTCAAATGCGGAGATTACTCCATGATGCGGGTCATCAAACTCTTCTAGTGACAGCTGTTTAAAATGGCAACAACATTGGCATCTAGTGCGTTGGCTCGTTTGAAGGAACATGTCGATTCTTGTATCACCTGTATCACTCCACACAATCACAGTGAGGAGTAACACATGGAAACTTTTAGGGAAACAATGATCTCAACATTACATCACTTGCATCAGTTTAACGAGAAACTTTAAAATAGATTTTTGTTATTAGGGGACAGTCAGACTCCTGCCTATGCAGTACATATGTACCTGCAATAATCCACCAACACAAACCACAGTAGCCTAGCAACACAAAGTAATCTCAGCCATCACTCATCAGTCTTTACTTTAGGGCATGCACAGGATGCTTAATTCAAGTATGCGCTGTGTTTTCACAGACAAATACGGACTAGCAGAGTTGTATCTGCGCCTGCAGAGAGTCAGATAGTCATCTGCAGGTAGGAGTGTTTTCAAGCGTCGTTCAATCAGTCACAGTAATATCCAAAACAGTATGAGTGTTTCAAAAATACAGTCAATTGAAATCTGAAGGAATGCCACGACTGTGTGACATGATGCGAACAGTGAACTCAATAAACTCATTTTGACTGAACACGCTTTTCACCTGTGTAGTACTGCACATACCTGTGCTCTGTGTGGAGCGCCTACAGCAGGTAGCACTGAATATCTTAATCCTATGTAACATGTGTATTGTAATAAGGGGATGACCACTTTGACATTTAAAAAGGGGATTAGTGAACAGACACGCTAATTCTGACGCTTGCAGCTGACGCAGTGGATAGTTGGACTTTCTCAGCAGAAAACTAATACAAAGAGTTAATATGTGGATTTGGGAGAATATTGTGCTGACACAAGAATGTCTTACACACCAGATAAAAGTGTTTTTACAATGTTAAATAACCTCACACTCAGTTTAAAGGACCAAAACCTTGAAATATAAGACAATAGATTATCTGACCAGAAGTTTGTTTGTTCAAACTCAATGTAAAAAATACATCATTTATGTTATGCTTTTAACAGGCGCTGTTATGATTTAAGCCTCTCAAAATGCAAAAGCTCTACATATGTCACACACACAAACACACACACACACACGTGCAAACACTTGCACAAAACCTCCAGCTACACACTCTGTCTCTTTTGGTACAACAGCACCCTCTACTGCAGATATGGTGGACTCACTTCTCTAAGCTTACGATGCACACCTGTTCCACACAACATACTAATACTGCAGACAGTATAAAGACTCATAGTATACTGTTTTTTCCAATTAGTATCCAAGAGATGAATTAAATTTACTGTTTGTAGTAGCAGGAAAAGAATCCTAAAGCACAGGAGCAACAACACAAACATGTCTTTGCAAGGACGCCTCTCCAGGGAAACAGCATGTAAACCAAACCCTGGACCTTGCTCACTTAAATACAACACATCATTTATAGTTTTAATTACACCTCTGCTTTTCCTCCTTTGACATGTCTAAAATATCTGCCCTGTAAAAGGTCTGTTGTGTTTGTTTTTGTTCACCATTTCCTATGTGCATTGCATTTTGGGAGTGCACAAAGGAAAGCGTACATCATCAGCCTCCTCAAAAATCAAGATTTTATTAGTCTGTACACTGACTGTGACTAATCTTTACTTAGTAACTTTTTAGTATGAGTACACTATATGCCTAAAACTTTCTTATTAGTGAGTAGTTTGGATCTGGGGCACAGCTGATTATCTAGACCAGTGTTTTGTTTTTTTCAATTCAGCCCTATTTCTGTTCCTGTTCTTTTCCTTTCAGCTGTTCTGGTTTCCTCTCAGTCCCGACTAAACTGCCCAGAGGAGCTGAGTTTTACGCCTCCAATTTCATGTGACAGCTATAACTTTCTTTGCATATTAACATTTAATATACAAAACATATGATCACATTGCAAACTGCGATTATCAGCCGGTTTAGAGAGCTGGCTAAATTGGCTCAACATTAACAAAAAAAAACATTAAATTGCTGCTCATGCATTAATGCATTGATAATAACAATAAAATAATAATGTAACAATAATATAACATTCAGAAAAGGGGCCATTCTATGTAATTAATGCTTTACTTTTGATACTTTAGGTATATGCTTTGCTGGTAATTCTTACAAATATTTTATCATGTGATATTACTGCTTTGACTTATCTGAATACTTCCACAACTTTAAATAATTAAAATTAAGGGATGAGATATTTATTTGTTATACCAATCATCATTATTCAGATGTTTTCATTAGTCTTCCTAACACGGATCTATGACGTTTTATTTTATTGTATACTCAGCAGTAAGCTTTAACTGCACTTTTCATAAATGCAGCACACTATGGATAAGTGAGTGTGCATGTTCGTGAGTGTCTGTGACTGTGTTTCCACCAGTCACCAGACAAGCTGTCAAGTCAGTGTTTAGCAGAGATAGACTGAGGTCAACTGTCATCTTATGTTGAGGTTAAATAATATAGCTGATTATGTCTTATTATTAAACACAATAACACTAAACACGAGCTGAATCCTCTAGTTTTCAGTCAGAATATGCAAATCATAACTGTGGACATTTTCTGCAGGTCCTTTGGAGAATGAGGGCAGTGCTAGTGACCCAGGAGTGCAGCAGAAAACTTTACTCCCCTTGACAAAGGACACTGTATACAAATGGAACAGTAACCCCTCTACCAATCATGTAGATCTGAACCACTGATTTAAATGAATGAATGAATGAATGAATTAACTTATAACATGGGTAACATTTGCTTTCGACTGTCATTCACCATTCACACTCACTGTCAAATAGGCCAGTCCTGTGGAGGGCAGAATGTCAGCTGGATGGGTTTAACGTCTGCGCATGCTCAGTAGGCCCTGGTTACGTTGCACGCAAGCGCAGTTCGCCTCAGCGGTAATTCATTATAAAGCCGCAAGTTCCTCTGTCTCTTTCCACCTTCAGCCATTTTGACCATGTTAGGAGCTGTGGGACGCTGCTGCACCGGGGCTCTGCAGGCTCTCAAGCCTGGGGTCCAGCCCCTGAAGGCTCTTGTTGGATCCCCAGCCGTCCTTTCACGTAAGTCCTATATGCTTGTTGTTTTTTTTTCCAGCGAAACTGTGTTAGGAAAAGACGCTTTTCAGCACTTGTCAGAAGAGGGCAGGGACAATGCTAACGCTAGCTGCTGCTAGCAACACGCTGGCTCGCACTGCCGTAGGAGTAGCAGGCCGGAATGTGGAAATGTCAAATTTGAGATGTATTGGAATAATTCCAAAATATTATAATTGTACACACGACTATATATGCTCATATTGACAGATGTCATGCAACAGTTAATGATCAGGCTGTGATTTTCTTGTGTTAGATGCAATGACCTTTGTGTAATGACATGAGGCGGTGCACAGCCCGCTAACTTAGCATTAACATTACGTGTTGCTTTCAGCACAGTAATGCTATTAGCTAAGCAAGGTTATAAAGTCGTATTAGCCCACAGAAGCATTGAAGTAATTTTGCAACAGAGAAAGAACCATAGAGGTAATAAGCTATTAACAAACTTGCCATTGAATGTCCTGCGTCTGTCGTTAACGGTAGCAACATTAGCAACGTTAGCTTGAAGTACACTTCATTCATCTGTCAGTCCTTCGCGTTAACGTTAGCTAGCCTGGCTTATTGGGGTTGTATTTATATTTAACACACACATGCAGGTTGTTTTGTATTGATCAGTTATTACAGTTGTTTTAAAGCTGATTCATCATAGATTGGCCGACAACGATCACTTTGACATTGAGACACAGCGGCCAGACACGCAGTTATTGAGCTGTCCTATCCGGGGCTTACACCGAACATGGTGGCGGCCTTAGACACAAATAAACAACGCCAGTGACATTAAGGTCACGACTGCAGCACACACATGACGCAGCTAAATACAAACATTGTCTTAACTTGCTTTACAGGCAGAGACTATGTCGCACCTGCCGCCGCTGCCAGCGTCGCCAACGGGCGTATTGTGGCTGTCATCGGTGCCGTCGTCGACGTCCAGTTCGACGAGGGCCTTCCTCCCATCCTCAACGCTCTGGAAGTCTCCGGCCGCGAGTCCAGGCTAGTCCTGGAGGTGGCACAGCATCTTGGTGAGCTGCTTGGAGTGTAACCTTGAGTCCTGAACCCCTACGAGGAGACAAAGACATTCAATTAATTGTCACACTAGGAAATTAATGTGAATGTTGTTCTGTGTCTAGGGGAGAACACAGTGCGTACCATTGCTATGGATGGTACTGAAGGTCTGGTCCGTGGACAGAAAGTGCTGGACACCGGTGCCCCCATCAGAATCCCAGTGGGTCCCGAAACCCTGGGCAGGATTATGAATGTCATTGGTGAGCCCATCGACGAGAGGGGTCCCATCACCACCAAACAGTGAGTCCACTTTAAAAATAACAGAACGCATCACATTTATTTAGTGACTTTTTCACAAAAATAAAACAAAATTAAAATCTACAAGTGACAGTAGCATTTGTATTGCTGCTAATAATAATAATAATAATAATAACAAGTGGCAATGAGTTAGATTTAAAATGTCTGCAAAAGAGTTATGCTCTTTGATAGATAACTGGAAACTGTTGTCTTCCCTCAGGACTGCACCCATCCACGCTGAGGCCCCTGAATTCACTGACATGAGTGTGGAGCAGGAGATTCTGGTCACTGGCATTAAGGTTGTGGACCTGCTGGCTCCCTACGCCAAGGGAGGCAAGATTGGTATGTGCAACAACAACAAAAAAAGCGTACATGTTGTAGTGGCAGGATAGACCGTTTCCATACAAGCCACTTTGTAATATTACAAAACTAATCTTGCATTTCTCCTTTTATTCACAGGTCTGTTCGGTGGTGCTGGTGTCGGCAAGACTGTATTGATCATGGAGCTGATCAACAACGTGGCTAAGGCCCATGGTGGTTACTCTGTGTTTGCCGGTGTGGGAGAGCGTACCCGTGAGGGAAACGACTTGTACCATGAAATGATTGAGTCTGGTGTCATCAACCTGAAGGACACCACCTCAAAGGTGGGGATTGTGGAAAGCCACTCAATAATTAGAGCTTATGAAAACTGAAGCATAGAATAGACATGAATACCAATCACTGACCTCAGTCCTTGTCCCCCGTTAGGTGGCGCTGGTGTACGGACAGATGAACGAGCCCCCCGGTGCCCGTGCCCGAGTGGCTCTGACTGGACTGACAGTGGCTGAGTACTTCCGTGACCAGGAGGGTCAGGATGTGCTGCTTTTCATCGACAACATCTTCCGCTTCACACAGGCTGGCTCTGAGGTCTGTGTAATTTGAGGATATACATTTATAATTGTGGTTTAAAATAAGGTTATAGTTCATAATTTTGAAAGATGATACACACATTTTGCAGCCAAATCTAAACCTCAAGTTTGGCTTAAAATGTTAACGAACATGCTTGATACTGATTTTATCTCTCAGGTGTCTGCCCTGCTGGGTCGTATCCCCTCTGCTGTGGGTTATCAGCCCACTCTGGCCACTGACATGGGTACCATGCAGGAGAGAATCACCACCACCAAGAAGGGCTCAATCACATCTGTGCAGGTAAAAGGTTACCTCAAGGAGGATGACTGACTTCATGTTCTGGTGATAGATTAAAATATACTTCAGGCTGACCAAGTCTCAATTCTCTCCACCAGGCCATCTATGTGCCCGCTGACGATTTGACTGACCCCGCCCCCGCCACCACCTTCGCTCACTTGGATGCCACCACTGTGTTGTCCCGTGCCATCGCTGAGCTGGGTATCTACCCTGCTGTCGACCCCTTGGACTCAACCTCCCGTATCATGGACCCCAACATCGTCGGATCCGAGCACTACGACGTCGCCCGTGGTGTGCAGAAAATCCTCCAGGTTTGGGACTTGATTGTTTTTACTTCCTCAAACCTGTATTCTTGATTTTTTGACAGTAGCACTAAAACATTTGGACACTTCCTCCTGTAGGACTACAAATCTCTGCAGGATATCATTGCCATCCTGGGTATGGATGAGTTGTCTGAGGAGGACAAGCTGACTGTGGCCCGCGCCCGCAAGATCCAGCGTTTCCTGTCCCAGCCCTTCCAGGTGGCCGAGGTTTTCACTGGCCACATGGGCAAGCTGGTGCCCCTCAAAGAGACCATCAAGGGCTTCAAGAGCATCCTGGGTGGTAAGTGTGCCACATTTTTAGCTTGTGCTGGTGACCCTAGCCTCATTTTGAAATGTATTTAATATTAATTCTGTCTTTCATACCTGTTTCCCTTTAGGTGAGTACGATCCTCTGCCCGAGCAGGCTTTCTACATGGTCGGCCCCATCGAGGAAGTTGTTCAGAAGGCCGAGAAGCTGGCTGAGGAGCACTCATAAACATCTAATCAATCTCAGTTCTGTGGAGAAGAAAATCAAAGAGAGGGGGGGTCCTTTGGTTAAGGAGCACTTGGTTTGTAAAACATGTCAAAAATGCAAATGTACCTGTCCTGTCATCCTGAAAGAAAGTTCTATTTAATGTTTCCAATGAAAGATGGAATAAAACACTGTCTTTACACAAAACTTGTCAACTGTATATTTCCTATTATAGGCTTTCATATGTTGTAGTTGAGAATTTTGTTCCTAATGGGAAGTTTCATGAAATGGCTGTCCTCATCTACTCTGACCACAAGATGGTGTTCTTGAGCCATGTAAAGCTACTTGAACTGTGTTGCAGCTTGTCACATACTGAAATAAAACGGCGGACAAACAATATTGCGTGTCTGTTTCAAACTGAAGGTCAAAGTTTGTACAACACTAGAGGGAACACAGTGAGGAAATAACTTATATTTGGTTTAGATTTCTAATCCTATACTTAATCAAAACCCTCAAATCTGTGATTGAACGGCAGTGTGCATCAGAATGATTTAATTACAAAGATCATGTAGTGCCCAATAGTACATAATAAACATAATTACTCCAACTGACAATTTTATGAATGTGACAGAAACTGATGAACCAATTATTAATTTAAGTGCATTAAATTTGTCCATTATGAAAGTGTAAGCTTGTTGACAGGGGAGGAGAGAGCACTGGAAAACTACTCAAGTAAAAGTACTGTTGCTTAAAAGAAGTTTTACTCGAAGTAAAATTAAAGTGTACTCAGATAAAACTAAGTCATTTAAAATGTAGTAAATGTTACTGCATTCTTCTCCCCCACTGCCATTAATCTGAGCTGCAAATATGTGCGAGCTGCTGGACAATTGAATTTCCCAAGAGGATGAATAAATTGTCAGTTTATCTATCTATTTATCTAGGCTGAAGAGGAGGGGTTAAATATGGTGACAATGATGATTAGATAATAAAACTGTTAAATTAAAGAACATGTTTAGGCTACAGACACATGCAGGTTGTTGTTCCAGGTGAGAACTGCACAGAAGGCAATCAGTGAATCCCAGTGAGGCACTTTGAAGCCTGTATACACAGTTTACTCGGTGCATCTAACTAAAATTAATGCAGTTTCATATAACTCCTGAAATAATTCTTCCCTTAAAATGTTAAGGTTGTATTAAAATTGTTGTAGAGAGTTGTGTCTGTTATTTAGGCTACTTTCATTGATATAAATGGGACAATATAATAGATAATAGAAACACCAGGACACTACGGCGGGAAATGAAACAGCTGCTATTTCTCATAGAATTAACAACAGAATAAAGCAGCAGAAAATGCAGAGATGTATTTAAACATAAACTCCACAGCAGCTGCAGCCGGTAAACACAAGACAAAACTCTGCGTTGCTCGGCAACACTTTACTTGTTGATGCTGCGCGGTGAGTCATCAGTCATGTATCGTATTCACCTGTGCTGACGTCACTCTACGAACCACGAAGCTCCTCCACAATCCGCTCCACAGCCTTGACTTCTCTGCTCGAAGTGAACGTTGAAATCACGCCAGAAAGACCCGCCGTCAGTGTTTTAGCGTTTAGCCGTTAGCCAGACCCAGCATGCACCTGTTGGTCACGCAACATGGCAGGTGTGTTTAATTTGGGACAATTGACGTGCTCGCCGGGCGGTACAGCCAATCAGCAGCTTCTTGTCTGCTGCAGCTACTTATTTGACTCATTTCATTAGTCACAAGCCACAAAGGCCGAATTGAAATGAGCCGATCTGGTATGAATTTGACTGTGCGTCATTAGATGTGCCCGCCGTTGCGTCATTGCCTAGCAACCTTGATAACGTGTAACTTTTTCCACAACAAAAAAACTTGTGGTTTTAACAGTTGTGCCGTTAGGTGTCGAACTTGGCCAAAACCCAATATTTAAATTTAAAAGTGGCTCTCTGGAGGTGCTTGCTTTCATTACCTGCGCGCAATGAATCTTGGGATAGGTTGAAGCCTGCGTTTGTCGGCCGCACAGCTCTGGCCTGGTCGCGTCCCTGTGACGCAATGCGGCAGCTATACTTCAGCTTCCTAGCTACTGCAGCTAGCAGCAGTACTGAAAGTGTCTGCTACGGTTCAAAAAAGGACAACGCAATCCTCTAACCAAAACAGTTAATTTAAAAGAAAAACTTATAACTAGCAAATAAATTATTTGTGTAATCATGTAAACTATTGGTCTCCTTTTTTGCCTATGTGCTGGTGACAGAGCAACTGTGGTCAAAGGTTAAGATCACCATCAAAAACACTTTCTCAAGCCATTTCTCAAGACTTCACACAGTAATGACTATTTCACACAAATAGTGTATATGACATTGGATAAACAGGGATGTAACCTGAAACTAGTAGGCTACACCTGGCAGAGGGACATAACCACAAGGTGGTAATTCTAGTTTGACAAACTATCCCTTTTGTTTACAATTCCCTCCGCTTTCTCACTGATGAGACTTTTGCCCACAGTCAGCTTCATGGTTAATTTGTTTGCCAGTGCGGCGTTGATTGAACAATAAGGGGAGAAATGAAGTGAAAGGGCCCAACAACTCCACCGTGGGACACACTCCAGGATACACCATTTCTAACCCTAGATGTAAAAAGGATACCAGGACATAGGCTCGTTACTGAAAAGGCAGATACGTGTTTTTAGAAACAATATATTTTATTAGAACCAAATATAAAATAGCAGGGACTGGAACTGCTGGAAAAGGAAATATTTTAACAAATGAAATCACTACAAACATAAGGAATAAAACTTGTGTATAGAAGTGTTGTACAAGATCAGTGCAACACAGACTAAGCAAAATAAGACAAGAAAAGTGAGGTGAGGCCACTTGTGGAGAGGTAAATTACCCAGTGGTGCTACTACTTACTCACCTCAGGTGCAACACAACAAACCTCACTGCAAACGTAATCAAAAAACACTGCCTGTAATCACATGCACAAAGTGTGGGGACCTCACCCAGGGTGTCTTGCCTCCCAACTATGCAGCACTCAGCTACACTGCAAAACAAAAGCTAATGCAAAACAATTTATCACAAGTTAATAAACTAAACAACCAAATCACCAACAAACAACCCAGGTGACCAAACAAACAAAAACCAATACAGCAAAGTTAACCATAAGACCAAACAAAGTATGTAGAACTAATGCAAAACAACAGCAGGTGAACCACCTCTGGTACGGGGCAGGAAGAGCTCGCTCTGGGTGGACAGGTCAACAACCGTTTAGGGGGCACAGCTGCAGCCACTGATACCAGCCACAACTGACAGGAACCAGCAAGAGGCTAAACAAAAGCCAGCAGGTGCCCTTTATAACCTGGCCCTGATGAGGAGGCCAACTGGAGGAGGAGTCATCCCAGGGCTGCGTTCACAAACCCTACACTACCTGAAAGCATTCCCCACTACACCAGTTTGAAGTTACATTTTTAAATATCAAAATGTTTGATGTTTATTCATATTAGCACAAATCTGATTCCAAACCACAGCAGGCAAGACAAAATATTAAGGACTTTTTTTTTTTTTTATACCTTTAAGGAATTTAAATTCAATGCTTTCTAAGACGTTTCGAGACCTGCAGATGGTCTGCGCTGAGTCAGGACTTTAAAAACTACTGTGTAACATCACTGGTTAAATTAAGGCACTCAGACAGATAAGCTGTGAGAAACTGCACTGAATAGAAAAAAAAGGTGGTTATTTTTAAACCAGTGTAATTTTATCAGCAAACATTCAAAGTTTCAAAGACAGAGTCTGTTTAACCTGTGTCTGATGATTGGGTCATGGGTCGAGTTTTGCAGGTGTGTGACCTCACAGCTCTGTATCTTTGCTCCTCACATACTCCTTATTATTACTGCACAGTGCTACAATGACTAGTTTCTATTTCAAGTTGAATTTCGACAAATAGCACAAAACGTGTGCTTTGTGAAGAAGTCTGTTCCTTTATTGCTCTTCCTTAACCTTTCACACACACCTATCACCCAGGACATTAGACTGAACAAAGCTCTATCTGCCTGGAGATAAGGTGGCCTTGAAAATGACAATAATTTATCAGCCTGTGAGGGAAACTATTCAGAGGAGGGATACACTTCATTATGTGTCATGTTGGCTACGAAAAGTGCTTCAGTTATACAATTATATACAATAGAAGAGTCTAAAATGTGCACACATGAATATAAAAAACACATTTTATTGTATCTGCCTGGCAATAGGAACGGCTTCCATAGTCATGATGTAATCAGAGAGGCGGCTCGGCATGTATGACAGCGGCAGCCAGAAGAGCTTGGCGTCCCAGCCGGGGGAGTATCGGGTGCGGGGCCTGACGGCGGACACAGCGTGCTCCATGCAGCTGACCACCTTCATCAGATCGGCATCGCTGATCTTGGCAACTTTGTTTGTCAGCACGTCCATTACTAGGAGGGGAAAAAGAGTGGAATAAATTAAAAGATGAATTAAAAATAAATGCATAACTGAAGAAAAGAGATGATCCAGACTTACCCTTTTGTAGATACTCAGGTCCATAGTCATCTCTGAGCTCCTGGGGCATCTTCTCCCACAGCGTCTTGATACTCTTGCTGAGGATACCAGCGTCCGTCACGTTTGTTTTGAAGAAGCCTGGCTCAATGCACAGGACTCTGACCCCGAAAGGTACCATATTTAACCTTAAGAAAACATTTCATGTTGTCAGCGCTTGGCTATGAAATCTCTGCTTAACATACCGACAAGTATTTCATCATGTGAGTTAATGTTTCACCTGAGGCTGTCGTTGAACGCCTCCACGCCGTACTTAGAGACAGTGTACGGGCCTCCGGTGGGACTGATCCTCCCAAACACACTCGCCACATTCACCACTCTTCCTCTGGCTTTCTTAATCAGCGGCAGGACGCTCAGGGTCACGGCAATCACCCCGTTCAGGTTCACGTCCATCATGGACGTGTAGTCGTCGATCGTCAGCCAATCGCACGGGGCAGACGGGACGGCCACGCCTGCGTTGTTCACCACTGCCCATAAACCTGGGAGGATCGAGCAGAGGAAAACCAGTCGTTCAAAACTGGTTCTGTTGACCAGAACCAAGAGGAGACAGCTCATTAGTCCAGTTTCAGCTTCCTGTTACATATAGAACATTTAGATTTTAAGCTCCTCCTTATACACAAAGGCCTTAATGGGCGAGAACAAGCTACATTACTGACTCCATTATTGACTATATTCATCCAGGAACACTGAGATCATCTGCTGCTGCTTTACTGAAGGTTCCCAGCAGCAGCTGGAGGAAAACTGGGGATGCAGCCCAAAGCTGGGGAGCACACGACCTTTAGATATCAGAGATATCAGAGATATCAGAGAAGTCAATATTCATTGATTGTTTTATTATTTTACATTAATGTTTTGAACATGTTTTACTGTCTTTTCATGTGAAGCACTTGGTGCATGTCATGTCTTGGTTGTAAAGCACGTTGTGTTGCATTTCTTGTATGAAAGGTGCAATACAAATAAAGCTTAATATATTTCAAGCTCCTCCACACCTGACTCACCTCCTGATGCAGGAAATTCAAGGCATGTTAATACACGCTGAATACATTTCAGAAGGTCTAAACATGGAGGAGATTAAAAGTAAACAGCTGCTTTATCCTATTTTCATGACAGCACATGCAATGGTTGTGACTCACCACGCTGCCCCACTTCGTCCTTGATCATCGCGGCCACTTTGGCAATGCTGTCCTTAGACCTGACATCCAGGTGTGTTGTGATCAGGCTGCGGGAGCAGGACTTCTTCAGGTCCTCCTCTCCCTTCTCGGTGAAACAGGCGGCGATCACCCTGAAACCCTTCTTGTCCAGATGGCGTGCCAGGAGGTTGCCGAAGCCCGAGTCGCAGCCCGTGATGTAGACATACTTGCTGCCCTTGTCGGAAACTCTGGGCAACTCCCTGACCCAGCGGTACAGGTAGAAGAACACAACCAGCCCCAGGAGGTACAGATACATGACTGCAGGAGCAGAGATGCAGAACTGTTAGCTGCTGGATCTGAGCAGCACTGAGCTGAGGCAGCCAGTATGTGGCAATATATTGTTGTGCAAGGTGGTGATACAGAAAGTCGTCACTGTGCTGCAGGTCAGAACAGTTCTGAGGAATTTGCACTTTGATCATTTCCACTTTATACTTGTATCCTCCGACATTTCTTTTTTTTATCTTTTATACTTCCTCTGCTTATCAAATTATATTCAGATTTAACTATCAACATCATATAAAATGGTTAAAAGTAGCTCCACCTCATTAAACATAATAGTATAATAACACTAACACATTAATGCATCAATATTAAAAATCCAATAACGTTAATGATGCAAAATGAAAAATTTGTATTTTAATTTGGATACAAATACATTTTTTATGTGTCCTTTCAAAATAAGAGCTCATACGTGCTTCTATCTCTACATTTCACACATTAAAACTCATAGTTGACTTGCTGCTTCTGTGAAAGTATCTTTTTTCTTTGGAAATGTTGGATTTTTACACCACTACACTTAAAAGACAAATATTGGACCAATGATTCCACTACATTTCTATGAAGCAGAGCTTTTACTCAGCAGAATTTATTTTATTTTATTTTCTAAAATGTCATCACAGCCAACTCCTACTGTGTCAGTCATGAACAGCTCGGTTTAAACCTGGCACTGTCCAAACCACAGCTACTTTAAATAAAAATGAGGAAGAAGATTCTTCACCAGAGACCATGATCTAATCTGAAGTCCATGTCTGAAATATTAGAAATAAAGAAAGACTTTCTGCTGAGTTTAGAAAGTGGAGGTATGCAATGTTTGTCTGATTCCAGATCTACTTTTAGTCAGACAGCTTGCGGCAGTTGTCCGTCCTTCTGTTGATTCAATTAACTTTTTGTGGCCATGTCCTCAGGCTCTGCAGAATATTCTACCAGCTCTTTAATTCTACCGGTTCTGCAAGTCATTCAATGGTTGTTTCATTAGTTGCTGTAAATGTGGAATAATACGTGTTGACATAAGAAAATTACTTTTGAGTAATTCTTTTTCTTAATCAAATGCTGCAGTACTTTAACTTCTGCACCTTCCACTTGTATTGGAGGAATATTTGACCTTGACTCCAGTAATAAAGTTGTGCACTTTGTCCACCTCTGATTTAAAGTAACTTCTATATGAAGTTAAATTAAGAGATGTCGCGTCATTAATGATTAATTTAACTCCTCCACTAGCTTCATTTGTTGTTGCCTTATTACACAACTCCACACAGATATTATTGGCAGTGATTTCAAAGTGCAGTGATCCACAGTTTGTTCAATCGATTAACACACACAACAAAGTTTCTGGTTTTCTAACGGTTTACACTCTTTATCTATAACCTGTATTCACTCCAGCTTATATTTCTTCTGTTGTTGAAGGGTTGCAGAGAAATGTACATGTGGACGAAAAGTTAAACAGCAATCGCACCTATTGTTACCAAATCAAACAGCTAATTATGAACATTTATCAACATAATTATGTTAATTAAGAAAACTCCCGAAGCCCCTGAACCTCCTACCTGTCGTGCAGGAGTCTTCCTCGACTTTCTCCGCTGGTGATCCGACGGTTTCAAAGCGCAGAGTTCAGACACCGCCCCTCATCAGCATATAAGTGAAACCACATGTTCAGCGGGAAACTGGTTCCACATACACAGGATGTTGATGACAGATCTGCTTCTAAATAAACAAAGGCAGTTACAGTCACATTCAGTGGAGGGTAAACATTTAAAACAAGAATATAATAGAAAGAAGAAACATCAAACTTAAAGGTCCCATATTGTTTAAAAGGTATTTAATGCTGTTGTAGTTTTGGAATTAGAGATTGGGAATCTGCAAACCCTTGTTTGGCTCCAGTGGTTTAATCCTCAAGGTCTCCATGATTATCCAGCCATATGATAACAGATCCACAGAAAACCTCCCTCGCTTGTTATATCTGTTTCCTCTCTTCCTCGAGCGCATCATTAAACATCCTGCTTCTGTTCATCAACACAGGATGTGAAAAATCCCTAAATAATACCCACAGAAGGCCCACACTGTATAAACTGTTTGGTCATCAGTGTCTGTTTACATTTTTACCACAAGGTGGCAGCAGTGTTGTTTGGCGATTCACTTCCTGTTGTCCACATGCTGACTTTACCAACTCCAAATCCTGGACATGTGAATCTATTTTTGATGTTTTAGTACTTGTCATTCACACAGCGCTGCTAAACAAAATAATATAACAAAACAGACCTACAGACAATTCACACTCAGATGTTAATGCAACTTTCCAACTGCTTAATGTTCCAGTAACTACCTGATAAATTCAATTTTTCTGTGAATGGCCCATTCATCACCTTGAATAAAGATGTCATTAACCTCATCCTGGACTTTTCACATGATGATAAACACTGAAATTATGGCTATGATGAGTTCAGTGTAAATCACCCACACCATTTCTTAAAGCTACAGTGTGGAACTTTTGTCTCCGCCCTCAGGCAGTGACAGTAATTACACAAACAGCGAGTAAAAGCCACATCAATGGTAATCAGTGTTCGTCCTCGCCATCGATGGCTTCCTCTTTTAGACTGTAATCTTTCCCCCAATTCTCATTATCTGTCACTTCAGTTGCTCCCTTCTTCAGCGCTGGCAGACCACACGTTGCTTGTAATGTCACCACAGACACCAGATTTAAAACTCCTGTATACTGTAAAAACATAGAGAGATTCATCAGGCTTGAATGTGACAGAAGTTTTATTTAGGATATGTAAAACTCCCGCAATCTAGCTTTAAATCGTTAGTACATTATCATGTCCCCTTCGCCTGAACCTTCATGGACATATGTTAATGATACTCCTCTTTGTTATTTCCTGACAGCACTTGAAGGCAGCAGTCAGCGACCTACAGTACATTACCACCAGTGAGCAGTCAGTTGTTTTCATGGGCAACCAGCCAGTCATTTCTATGACAATATAAATCACAGTTAGTATAATTTCTCACAGACTTAAAGAGTTTGACTTACATATAAAAATGAAGCATTTTGTGTGTTTCAATTTTTCATAATTTAAAATATTCTGGGATTTTTTAATTCAAATTTTAATGACGTAAACACACCTTGAGCTGCATGAGAAACATTAATATTAGTTTTATATTTAGAGTTTTAATTAATTTCCTTTCAGCTGTCAGTTTTCAAAGGTTCAAACAAAGGAACAGACAGAAATGTTAATAAGATAGAACAAAAGGTCAACTACAATTTTAATTTGCTGTTGAGTTTAAAGGAATTAATTAAGAAACCTTCAGTTTGTCCATTTAATGTGGGTAAAATTGCAGTGATTTGCTGAGAGCTGAATGAAAATAACGCGTGAAAAAAAAATACTTATCTCTGAAGCTGAGGAAGTCGAGTAGGAAGAGGGCAATAACCTCCAGGGCAGCATTTTTAAAGGTCACGACACCTCCAGCCCGTCTCCACTCATGCTCACATGTTTAGAGCAGCATTTAAAACTGTATGTAAGCTAGCTGTAAAGGCTATTTAACGTTTATATTTCTAACTTTTGTGCAGCAGTGTGATGATTATAATGTAATGTTAAATATGCAAGCATAATGTAACACTAGCAAAAGTAAAGAACAATCATTTAGTCATCAAACTGAATCAGTAATGTATGTTTTTATAGAAATATATAGCCTACGTATGTTTGCTAACGTTAGCTATCACATTAGCCATCATGAACTACTCTTCATATCGGCCTAAGTAGGGCTGTAGTCGCTATACCCCTGACTGTACTGAATTAAGAAAGAGTGTGTTTTATTGCTTAAGTATTAAGCTTTTCTTTTGTGAGAAAAACAATGTGTTATTTCCTTTTTCAAAAGTCACATTGTCTTGTTTTAAGAGACTGCTAACGACAGTGTTATTAGCTAGTGGATTAGATAATGGGGAGGGTTTAATCTGTTACAAGACTAATGTAGCATTTATTTATAATTTAAGGAATAATAATAATAATAATAGAATAATTACTATTTACAGCTTTGTTTCCTCAAATCAAACATTAAGTTCTAGAGCAGTGGCTGCTTTTTTGTGACATCACAAAGTTACAGGAAGTCCTGACGGCTGGTTTTAAGGCTCAGTTTCTGAATACAGGCTGTGTGCATTTCTCTTTGATACTTTCACAGTATTAATATAGAAGCTAGACCTGATCTATAATCACACTACACATGGACAGAGACCTTTAGACTATATGGGACCTTTAATATTGATCCTATTTCGCAGTATTGATAATCAAAGAAACGCTTTGTATTGGTAGTATCGCTTCTTTGAAGATCAATGCACCCACCCATAATTCTCAGACTCCACTGTAGCCTTCAAAATAATTGAAAAATAGTTCAGTAAAGCCTCTGGTTTTTGCTTAAATCCCATTAATCCTTACATTAATAAGGACCTTACGAAGTCTCAGGGTCGATCAAATCTCTTGTCATACACTTGAAGAACTGAGTTGTTTCCACAGTCCAAAAAGTCCTTCAACCATTAGTCACTGTTGAATCAGTTTGGTTTATATGCTGCTTCTTATCCACTTGGCAAGCTAACGTAATAATCCAGTGTACTGTAATTTAAGCATTTACATAATCAATTGAATTCCATTTCAGTGTTTCCTTACTCAAGGTTTTCTTTTACACACACGTATGATTCATAAGATGAAGGATTCTAAAGATTGTAATGAAAAAATAAATAAAAAAAAGGATTGCATAATATTAATTTAAAGCTTTCAGCTGTGTGGATGCATCACTCATAATGCAGAAGGCGTGCAGAGTCTCTGCAGGTATAAAATGTTTGCTCTGTCGAGGTCACTGACTCGTTCGGCAGCATAAACCGACAGGACACTTACCCTCAAACAAAACACTCTGACCCCGAGTTCCAGCCAAGCCAAATTCCTGTTCAATAAGAGCACGTGTATTGCTGCTAAGGCGCACAGTGTTGTCCTACACACAGGTGACAAGCTGCCACAACTACTACCACAGCTAACTAGGGGACATAACTGGATGTCAGGATACTGGACGTGAGAGTAGGAGCGCTGCTGGTGCCACTGGTTTAATCCGACTTGACTCCTTTTTCTATGACCAGTTTCAATCAAGGATAATTGCCTCTGTAAAGGAAACGTGTTGGTGAGTTTTACCTCAAAGGTGGACGGCTGTTTTAAAAAGCTAAATAAATGTACTTTCTGGTTGGATTTGAATTTTGACATGACATGTCACACACTAATTATTCTGCTTTTGAACATCTGAAATGAGTTTTCTCTTTGCTTCTCCGAGATGCGTCAACATGCCGACTGGATCAGTAAAACTGCAGAGCATTAAGAAACTGGGACAGGAGAACCACAGCTATGAGGTTTCAGATGATGGTAATGAACCATTGTGTCTGATTTTCTTGACAGAGTTGATGCTTCATCGAAGAAAAAATCTCCAACATAAAAACGTTATAATTCATCTAATTCAGATAGAATATTATGGTTGTATGGATGTTTTATTTTGAAAAATGTAATGCATATTTAATTCTTGTGTTGCAGAACCAGCCGGCTCCTATATGTAAGTACAATATCTTATATGTATATGATTCTCCCATACAGAAATGTAATATATGACATACAGTAGATGTTGCCATATATGTCATACTATTATCACATATATACCCATAGTGACATTTGTATATACATTAAAATATCTATATTATGGACTATATATGTTAACGATATATATTTGGTTTAGATATGCAAGTTTATTAAAACAACATACATATAAAAATTCTATATGCATATATATGTTTTTCTTATTCATTTTAATGTCTATCTTTCCATTCTGGGAACATGGTCTCTGACCTTTCTTATATAATATCAACATATACTGACAGGCTTTAGCATGGATATATATTTATGTAACATACAGTATGTCTATAATATATATATATATATACTTATACATACACACGAGTCTGGTGAGTTTTAGTTACTAGAAAGATTAATCTTTTATCTCTGTGGCTGACGTCCATGTGCTTGTGTGTAGGTGTGTAACCTACATAGGCAGGTCTGTTTATTTACATGTGTGTGTATGTGCTTTTGTTTACAGCGTCTCAGATGAGATGAGGAAGATAAATGCTATAACTGCTATATCAGAGAATAGCTAACATGTCATGATAAGGTTACATATCACATGCTGAGGAGTTTATGTCATTTGTTAATACTTAATTATAAAGGGTCTTAAGGCTCAAACTGCAGAAAAAGGAGAATCTGACATTAATATTAAGAAATATAAATGCAGGAATGCTGCAGGTTGCACAGTATTTGAGGTGTGTTGTATTTTTTATGTCGCAGTGCAGTGGGTTCTCTCCGCACTTAATAGAAACTCAATTAAACTAAAAGTTGATGTATGAAGAAACTGTAAATTGAAAATCGTTAAAATCATTATTTGATGACACATTAAGCCTTGACTAATGATATAAAGTCATTGTGACTTCATCATCTATTAATCATGAGCAGCAGGAATTCATAATACATCCTGCTTTAAATCATGCATTAAATCATCATGCATTTCTTAAGCATGTCTTTTGTAGCCTTATTATAAAGTGTTACCCAGAGGATATGTGCAGCAGCTCACACTGCTCTCTCTTTTCTTCCATACAGGACCATGGCTTCCAAGGAGGATGTGAAGTGAGTAAAATATATGAGAACAGAGTCTCTGGACACTCAATTACATTCACCTCATATACATGAACTGATCGGCCTTCTGTTCCAAACAGAGCTCAGGGAAAAGAAGAGCAACCGGCGATACGAGTCGGCTTCTTCCAGCTGGTAAAACACATTCACTCACTTCAGAGCAGAACTTGCTTTCTGAGATTTGTCCATCAGATGCGAGTGTGTTTTTGCATCTACCCCAGTTCCGCTTTGCCACGTGCAACGAGACGCTGATGATGGTGGTGGGCAGCGTGTGCGCGGTGCTGCACGGCTCGGCCCAGCCGCTCATGCTGCTGGTGTTCGGCCTGCTCACCGACACCTTCATCGAGTACGACATCGAGCTCAACGAGCTGAGCGACGACAGGAAGGAGTGCGTCAACAACACTATCCAGTGGAGGAGGAACTACACCGGCGGCCTCATCACCATGCACAACCAGTCGGGCTGGAGCGTCATGAACAATTCAACATGGGAGATGCTGAAGGGCAGGCCGTGTGGGTAAGTGGGTTGTGAGAAATGCATGAGGGCTGCGTTCTTCAACACCAAATATAGTGTAAGATGTAATATTAAAGGTCCTAGATGAGTGTTTAAGTGTGTATGTGGTTTTGTTCTCCCCTTGACGGTTTATCCACTGTGTGTGTGTGTGTGTGTGTGTGTGTGTGTGTGTGTGTGTGTTGACTTTCAGGATTCTTGACATCGAATATGAAATGACTCTATTTGCCTTCTATTATGTTGGAATCGGAGCGGCTGTGTTCTTGCTGGGATACTTCCAGGTTCGTCTTTAATGCAAATAAACCCAACACGACACAATCTGATTCCATCCTCACTATCAAACCTTACAGGGGAATCGTGCGACGTCTTAAATCCTCCCCCTGCCGCCACAAGCTTTTACAAACAATTGCATGACACGTGCGACTGTTTTCACCTCATGTCGGATGACCTGAATGTTATCGTGTAGAATTGGTGCAGTGGCCTTCTGAAGGAGGTCAGAGGTCAGAGGTCATGACACCGTGTCTTTTCGCGGCTGACAGATCTCCCTGTGGGTGACGGCCGCTGCCCGGCAGATCCAGCTCATCAGGAAGAGGTACTTCAGCAAAGTGATGAGGATGGAGATCGGCTGGTTCGACTGCACCTCCGTGGGCGAGCTCAACACCCGCATGTCGGAGTGAGTGGTCAGAGCCATTGACTTCCTGTCTCGCCGCGCGTTTGTGTGTGTGTGCGTGTGTCTTACAGCGGCCGTGTCTGTGTTACAGTGATATCAACAAGATCAACGACGCCATCGCGGATCAAGTCGCCATTTTCTTGCAGCGCTTCACCACCTTCGTCTGCGGCTTCTGCATCGGCTTCGTGAAAGGATGGAAGTTAACGCTGGTGATCGTCGCAGCGAGTCCGCTCATCGGTGTCGGAGCCGGTCTCATGGCTCTGGTGAGACTTCGCTTCATTTCTTCACTTGACTTTGACTCCATCCACTTCTTCTCTGTTAACGTACTCCCCTTCCTCCCCCCCTCCTCCCCTCCTGAGTCTAGTTCGTGGCTAAGCTAACAGGGATGGAGCTGCAGGCCTACGCTAAAGCTGGAGCCGTAGCCGACGAAGTGCTCTCCTCCATCAGGACTGTGGCTGCTTTTGGTGGAGAGACAAAAGAGGTGCAAAGGTGAAGTACGCAAAAAAAAAATCAAAGTACGACGCACTTGTTTTTACTTGTTGTTTTGCTGAGTGGAGCTCCTCTCCTCCTCTACAGGTACGACAGGAACCTGATCTCAGCTCAGCGCTGGGGCATCAGGAAGGGTCTGATCATGGGCTTTTTCACCGGATACATGTGGCTGATCATCTTCCTGTGCTACGGTCTGGCCTTCTGGTACGGCTCCAGTCTGGTGGTGGACACTGGGGAGTACACGCCGGGAACACTGCTGCAGGTCTGATGAGAAAATATGCTCTTTGTTTTTGTTTGTTTCTGTTCATTACAGTCTCTTTATACTGGCTGAAGAAGCACTGGAGCAACACGGGGAATAACGTTTCTCCTGATCATCAAATGCACCATTTTCTTGTCTCCTTTCATTTTCTGCATTTTACAGCTCTCTCCTTTTTTCAGTCTTTATCACTTAAATGGAAAAAACAGAGGAAGATAAAACTAAAACGTTCTGCTTTGATAAAAAATCGCACTTCTTGTTCCTCAGTTTGAAAAATAAATCTAATTTGTGTCTTGCACTCGTTTCTGCAGCTGTAACACGTTGACCTCTGACCTCTTCATCCCAGGTGTTTTTTGGTGTTCTGATCGCGGCCATGAATCTGGGGCAGGCGTCTCCGTGTCTGGAGGCGTTCGCTGCGGGCCGCGGCGCCGCCACCATCATCTTTGAGACCATTGACAGAGTGAGGAGGCGTTGACGTTATAAATGTCGCTGCTGTATTTCCGCAGGAAAAACGAGTCTCATTTTTGAAACGTGTCTTTCACCAGGAGCCGGAGATCGACTGTCTGTCCGAGGCTGGATATAAACTCGACAGGGTGAAAGGAGATATTGAGTTTCACAATGTGACCTTCTACTACCCATCCAGACCTGAGGTCAAGGTACTTGAGCGCTTCCACGGTTTCAGTTATCATGTGGGTGGGATTTGATTCAGCTTCGGTGTCACCTCTCCTCAGATCCTGGACCAGCTCAGCGTCGCCGTGAAGTCCGGGGAGACCACGGCCTTCGTCGGTCCGAGCGGGGCCGGGAAGAGTACGGCTGTTCAACTCATCCAGCGCTTCTACGACCCCAAGGAGGGCATGGTAAACCGGAGACCAGGTGTCTCTACTGTAATCTACTGTGACTCACGCTCCTCTTGTCAACTCCTGAGATTGACGATTCCCTCGACACACGAGCTGCCACCTCCTTCCTTTTAAGTTTCAAAAATAACCATCCCCTGAGGGTTTTAGAAGTACATGATAATCTGTTTCATTATTCAGCCGATGGATCCTAACAGCCTCATTTTTCACTTCTACTGGAATTAGAGATCTTCACACACCTTACTCTCTTATTCCTTTCTGCTGCTTGAGAAGGAAATATACTCTTGTAGACTAACAACCTTATCATTTGAGGGATTCACATTAAAGCGGCAGGGTGCTTTAATAGCATCATCCATCATTTCTGCAAACGCACGCTGCTCTCTGCGTCCTCCGTCTCAGGTGACCCTGGACGGCCATGACATCAGAGGGCTGAACATCCAGTGGCTGCGCTCTCTGATTGGCATTGTGGAGCAGGAGCCCGTGCTGTTCGCCACCACCATCGCCGAGAACATACGCTACGGTCGCCCCGGCGTCTCCATGGAGGACATCGTCACCGCCGCCAAGGAGGCCAACGCCTACAACTTCATCATGGACATGCCGCAGGTGGAGCGGCGGCAAATAGAGTCTCAGTTTCAGGAATTATAAACAACCGATAAGACGAATAACTGTCATGTCGTGTCATTTTAAATTTGATAGAAATTCGACACCTTGGTGGGGGAAGGTGGAGGTCAGATGAGCGGAGGCCAGAAGCAGCGTATCGCCATTGCTCGAGCGCTGGTCAGGAATCCTCGTATCCTGCTGCTGGACATGGCGACCTCCGCCCTCGACAACGAGAGCGAGGCTGTAGTCCAGGAGGCCTTGGATAAAGTAAGTGTGACTGGTCCGTGTGCAGGAGTCACCCTGTTCTCTGAGTCATCCAATAGGAAGAGCGGTGACTGTATAGTTGTGACATCACAAAGTTACAGGAAGTCCTGACGGCTGGTTTTAAGGCTCAGTTTCTGAATACAGGCTGTGTTTATTTCTCTGTGGACTGAGGCTTTGATACTTTCACAGACCTGATCTATAATCACACTACACATGGACACAGACCTTTACACTGGATGTGACCTTTAAACCTTTAAGACTTAAAATAATTAAAAGCACATGATCAAAAACTAAAGAATGAGTGATGAATGAAACACCGGTATAAACCTGATATCTGTCGTAGGTACGCATGGGTCGCACCACCATCTCCATCGCTCACCGGCTGTCCACCATAAAGAACGCCGACGTGATCGTGGGCTTTGAGCACGGCCGGGCCGTGGAGAGGGGCAAACACGGCGAGCTGCTGGAGAGGAAGGGGGTCTACTTCACCCTCGTGACCCTGCAGAGTCAAGGAGACAAGGCCCTGAACGAGAAGGCTCGACAAAGTAGGTCCAGCTTTGTTTTTGCTCCAGTCTAAAATCCCAGACACTGGACAGATGTGCTGATTGCGATGGTCGCCCTCGTGTTTGTGTTTCCTCCATCAGTGGCTGACAGCGAGGACGAGCCGCAGGGACTGAGTCTGTCCAGAGCGGGCAGCTACAGAGCCAGTTTAAGGTTTCCCATCACCTCCCGCCCGTCATTACTTGCTCATTTGCTCACTTGTGTATAATTTCCTGACTGAGCATCTTAATTGGATTCTTACAGTAGTTGTTTTGTGGCTGAAATGGACTCGTGTCGTGGCAGAAACTAGTGCCTTAATTTACTTTAATTGCCTCATTACATTTACTTCAACACTATCACCGGAGCGCAGGAAGAACAACAGCAGCCGCAGCAGCTACAGTCTCTCCCTGCGTCCTCACGTAGATTCATCAGCTCAGAAACCACTTCTTGTTTTTCCCAGAGCGTCGATCCGCCAGCGGTCCCGCTCCCAGCTGTCCAACCTGATCCCAGAGTCCTCGGTTCCCATTGTCGGAGAGCTCGGCCCCAGAGCCTACGCCGTTTCACAGGCCGACAAATCCAAGGTGTGTGTGTGTGTGTGTGTTTGCATCCAATGATTCCCTCCTGTTGGGGAGTGGAAACCGCTTGTTTGACTGATGTGTGTTTGTCTGTGTGAACGCCTCAGGACGCCATCCCAGAGGAGGAGGAGGAGGAACATGTGGAACCCGCCCCCGTCGCCAGGATCCTGAAGTACAACACGCCCGAGTGGCCCTACATGCTCTTCGGATCCTTCGGAGCGGCAATAAACGGAGGAGTCAACCCCGTCTACTCTCTGCTGTTCAGCCAGATCTTAGCCGTAAAGTCCAATTAGACGTTTCTTAAAAAATTAAACCTAATTTCAAAAAGCCTCAGAGCCACTATGTGCATGGTGGTCCACAATAACATGTGTTTGTGTGTGTGTGTGTGTGTGTGTGTGTGTGCAGACGTTCTCGGTAACAGACCCCGTGGCTCAGAGGAAGGAGATTGATAGCATCTGCCTGTTCTTTGTCATGGTCGGCGTGGTCTCTTTCTTCACCCAGATGCTGCAGGTAGAGAAGTGGGCTGCTTTAACAAGACTGATTGTTCTAGCTCCTCTCTGCTGCCGTTACCCCCCACCCCCACCCCCCCCGCTTGTGTTCAAGGTTGGGGGGAAAGTCAAAAGAGACTGCTTTTATTTTGGTAAATTAATACCTTCCTGGGATGAATAAGATCAGCACCCCCCCCATCCTGCAGAGGAGCTGTTCTGTAATTCAGAGTTCAGACCCCTGGCTTTCCATATTACTGATTCATTACTCTGTGTTGAAGATCACTGTCTGGGTATTTTGCTTTAATAAAAATACTTTGTGCGCGTGTGTCTCCAGGGTTACGCTTTCTCGAAGTCTGGAGAGCTGCTGACCCGAAGGTTGCGGCGGCTGGGCTTTCACGCCATGCTGGGCCAAGAGATCGGCTGGTTTGATGATCACAGGAACAGCCCTGGAGCTCTGACCACACGCCTGGCGACTGATGCCTCGCAAGTTCAAGGGGTGAGTTGCAGCCTCGGTGTAAAAATATGGTGAAAAATATTCTGAAAAGTCCCAGATTCAATGAAAGAATTACGGTTTAATCTGAAAGGCCTGATAAGGTGAAATTTGTTCCCAATACTGCAGCTCTGCAGCACGTTTTTTAAACAAGTGTGAAGCACACTGAGTCAGGTAACACCATCCCCCCCCCCCCCCCCCCCCCCCCCCCCTCCAATCAGGCCACGGGCTCGCAGATCGGCATGATCGTCAACTCCCTGACCAACATCGGCGTGGCCGTCCTCATGTCCTTCTACTTCAGCTGGAAGCTCACGATGCTCATCCTGTGCTTCCTGCCGTTCATCGCTCTGTCAGGCGGCTTCCAGGCCAAGATGCTGACGGGCTTCGCGAAGCAGGACAAGGCGGCGATGGAGGCCGCCGGACGGGTCAGATATCAACCGTCTTCCTGTCTGTTTATCGGCCTCTTGTTAGAAAACACAATCAGGGTCCCTGCAGGATCTTCTTTAACTAAAGCTTCCAAATAAATGTACTGGAGTGGAAAGTACAATATTTCCTCTCATGTGGCGTTTGGCCGACCAATGGTGGAAATATGATCAGTCAGTCAGTCAGTCAGTGACATCTGGCTTTTTAGGGCTGACCCTCGCTGCTGTGGTTGAGCCAAAAAGTTAAAAGACAAACTAAACCACCAACAGACACACAAAAGACTATTAACATGAAATAATAAAGTCTATACTGACGTCAAAACATTTCTCTGAAACAACTAATCCTCCATTTTTCACTGCTCACCACTGAGCACCAGCGCTTGCTAATATAAGATAATATATGACTTTTATATTGCCAGCATTGCTAACTTGCTAAAGTTAGAAGCTAGCTAGCATTAGTGTCCATCCATAGATATTTAACACAATCTAATCCAGAGGTAATAAAGTGTATTAAACAAGCTAGCTAGCAAAAGAGATGTTCAGCTAACCTCGAGGCTAAGAAATGGTACGGTCCACTTTAGGGGTGTGTGAAATCCTGGTAGTACAAGATTCTAATAGAAACATATTCTAATATTTACAATTACAGGTAAGTAGGATATATAAATGTTTCAACAGCCTTGATCTGTTGTTTTTACATCATAATTCGAACCCTGGAAAACACCACACCTGCAGTATTGTGTATAGTAGAGAGATGGTAAACTGTCAGGTGACTCCTGACAGCAGGGAAGAGGAAGCTCAACATCAGTGTCTGTTTTCGTCTCCAGTTTCCTCTCCTTCACAGCGCCGAGCGAAAATCTGCACAGCCCCACAGCTGAACCCAGATCTTAGGTACAAAAGCATTTTATTAGGTGCTCCTGTAATTTGCTGAGTTGGTCACGGAGCTAACGCTGTCGGGCTCAATTCCTACTTGGGGGGGGGGGAGGGGGGGGCCACCCATGCTTATAATGCAGCCATGGTACTGAAAAGCACAGCTGATAAAAAAAATAAATGATAAAAAAAAAAGAAAAAAAAAACCCCAGGACAATACAGTGAAGGCCAGAAAGTTCAAATCAAAAGAAAAAGTATTCAAAAGTCAATTTGCTGTGAACTTCCTTTACGCTATCTTAATTATCCCGATGCCCCACCCTTCCAAATAAAGTGGATTAGATGAAAGTTTAATGATCCCTATGGGGGGAAACTGGCTTACTGCAGCAGCATAAAATAGGATATAGATAAGAACAGAGCAAACGCTTTATCTATAGCCCATCCGTCTCCACACTTTGAAAACACGTAAGAATCAGGAGCGGCTTCGGCCGTCCGGTCTTTGTTTCGTATAATCTGTCACAATCAGAATTTCAACCCTTTGTTTGCAGATTTCTGGCGAGGCCCTGAACAACATCCGCACCATCGCGGGTCTGGGGAAGGAGAGGAGTTTCGTGGACAAGTACGAAGCCCAGCTCGACGCTCCGTACCAGGCGGCCCTGAAGAAAGCCAACGTGTACGGAGCGTGCTACGGCTTCGCCCAGTGCGTCGTCTTCCTGACCAACTCCGCCTCCTACAGGTTTGGAGGTTACCTGGTGCGACAGGAGGGGCTTCACTTCAGCCTGGTGTTCAGGTGAGAGCATTATTTTATACGCTTCATATATTTTTTATGGATATCTCAGTAAGCTTCTTCAAATTTTTGCAAAATTGCAAAATTTTGGTGGCCAAAGGTCAAAGGGCAAGGTTGCGGTGACCTCACAAAACATGTTTTTTTGCCTTGCGATACCTCAGTAACGCCTTGAGGGAATTTCTTCAAATTCGGCACAATTGTCCACTTTGATTCAAGGATGATCCAGTTGGAATTTGGTGGGAAAAGGTCAAAGGTCAAGGTCACTGTGACTTCACAAATCACATTTTTGGCCGTAAATCACAAATTCGTACACGATTTAACTCCAATGTCTAAAAAGGATAAAATGAAGTGATGACATTTTATAAACAAAAGGGTCAAAGGTCAACTTCACTGTGACATCATAATCTCCCGGCCATTATTCAACACTGTAACTAAGTAATTCCAGTTAATTATTGCAAATATTCCATGTAGTAAGATCAGGATTATTTGTTCTGTTTGTTCGGTGAATTAATTCTTATATTTTTAGCCATGAAAAATAAAAATCATTGTCTTTGATTTGGACAAGACAACATGAAACCCTCCTGTTGTGGTGGAGGAGAACAGTCACAGCACATTGGTTTTCCTCGGCAGGGTCATCTCAGCCATCGTCACCAGCGGCACAGCCCTCGGCAGAGCCTCCTCCTACACCCCCGACTACGCCAAGGCCAAGATTTCAGCCGCACGTTTCTTCCAGCTGCTGGACCGCGTGCCTCAGATCAGCGTCTACAGCGCCAAGGGAGACAAATGGGTATGAGGGCATATGTTATTTTACATGATCTACGCCGTCACGCCGACTCTTCCTTCCATGGTAGATCTAACACACAAACAAACCCTCTGTGACCTTTGTGCTCTTTCCGCCCCCCCCCCCCCCCTCCCTCCCTCCACTCTGTTTCCAGGATAACTTCCAAGGGAACCTCGAGTTCATCGACTGCAAGTTCACCTACCCCACCAGGCCAGACATCCAGGTCCTGAATGGGCTGAATGTGTCGGTGAAGCCCGGCCAGACGCTGGCCTTCGTGGGCAGCAGCGGCTGTGGGAAGAGCACCAGCGTGCAGCTGCTGGAGAGGTTTTACGATCCCGACCACGGCCGAGTGGTGAGGACGACATGTTCTCTCAGTGTGATTTATGAATGGCTGCAGTGTATAGACTGGAAATGGTACAAGTACTGAGTATTTCCTCTTTATGCAGATTCAGTTTTTCTTCTTTACTACATTTAAGTGACAGCTGGTACTTAATTATGATTTTACAAACGAAACGTGATTAACTTGTTCAAATATGACACTGTTATAGATTTAACCAGTAATTAGAATAATCTGTCTCTACAAAATGCTAATTAAACTTAATTGATTTATGATAAAATAACCCAGTAGTGATGTATAACCTTTGGAGACTTTTACTTTAACTACTTTAAGTGTTCGTCTTCATCATCATCTTAAACTGGTTCTTCTTCTTCTGTTCAGCTGACACAGGACGTCTCCGAGCTGAGCTGTCTAACATTTCCTGAGCTGTTTTTCTCTGATAACTTTAGATCCAGACGTCCGACGACTAAAATCCTTCATCTGATTAAAATACATGATTGAAAAATGACTGCAAACATTTGGGATTATAAAGAACACAGCTCCAACAAAATATATATAACACAGGTCGTTTAAACGTGGAAAAGTTGTAGCAGCAGGTTTATATTCCTGCACACTGCGTCTCTGCTGGATCTGATAACAGGAAGCTGTTTGTTACAGGATCAACCTGAAGGTGCGTTTATTTATTTCTACTGTAAAAATCAGTTACTGCAGGTTTAAGTAAAGAATCCACAAACATACGGTTTATAAGGAAAAGGAAGAATCTGATTCATTCTTCACATATTCACACGAGGAATGTGCAAGTGACAGATTGGACTTTAAACCCGGGAACATTGTATTGTCACAGCAGATGTGTGACCTTTTTGTTTAGTTTTTTTTGAAATGTCAGACAACTCACTTTGAAATAAATGTCATTTCTGCTTTCAACTTACACCGTGAGGAGGTTCGAGTTGTACCTTGAATGTCAGTGTATAAAAGTGAAATCTCTAATTTGTCAAAGTCAAAGAATAATTACTGGACACTCAGTGTACTCTGCGACGGAGGGATTCCATATCACTCCAGATCATTTATCAGTCAGACGTTTCTGCTGACTTCGGGCTGTGTTTTAAAAGAGGACGGGGGTTCGACTTCGTGCCAGCGACGGATCACTGCCAAGATTCAAATGGCCTTAATTGAGTTGGAAGTGGTTTGCGAACGCACGGTCCTGATTCTGTGTCTGAGATTTAAGAAGGACAGTATCACCTCTGCGTAGTTAGGAGAGAAATTACAGTAGAGATTGTCACATGATAGCTCATTAAGTGGATTGTATTTCCAGTCTTTGATTGTTACGTTGCTTTTTCTACTAATGGTAAAAAATCTATTTCCTCCTGCAGCTGATTGATGGCCATGACTCGACTCGTGTCAACGTGCCCTTCCTGCGTTCCAAGATTGGCATCGTGTCCCAGGAGCCCGTCCTGTTCGACTGCAGCATCGCCGAGAACATCAAGTACGGCGACAACTCCCGGGAAATCAGCATGAATGAGGTCATCGCCGCCGCCAAGCAAGCCCAGCTTCACAGCTTCGTCATGTCGCTTCCTGAGGTACCGTGAGCAGTTTGTGTTTTAATGTTGGGGGGGGGGGGGTTTATAGATACACTGTGTTAATGAGGGACAGGTGTGACTGATGGGGGACTGAGGAGCAGGTGTGCAGGTGGGGGAGTTGGGGGGGGTAGAGCTTCTGGAAGGGGCGGGGTTTACCTCTGTGCTATGGATGACATCATGATTCATGACTGAGCTTACTCACCATCTTCCTAACTGAGTGATGGGGAGGTATCTGAGCAGCATCCATCCTTATCTCCTCTGCCGTCCCACAATTCCTTGCTGCAGGAGCATTTAAGACAAACCATGTAAATGCAGAAACAGAGCATCTATTTCATGTCTGATTATCTGGAAGTCCAAATCCATAAATATAGATTTCTTCTCTTTCAAATCCAGTTAGGACTCATCATTTATAGTTAATGACATCATCGTTTTAACAAAATACTTCATACAGAAATGAATTTTCTCTACTTAACAAATGTGTATAAAATGTTAAAAATCCTTTCCTCAGTTCCTTATTTTTATGTAGTTATTATTTTAATGGCTCGACTCTTTCTATTTCTCTATTTCAGTCATGTTTGTTTTGTTTTTGTCGTCAGGAGAGGAGCATTTATCATCAGTGTTATAAATCAAGTTGGTTTAAACCGCAGTTCTTTTCTTATGAATTCTCCTTTATCTTTGCAAGTCGAGGAAAAGTGTTTAATGAAGGAGATTATTTGAAACTTTTCTGCAGAAGCTGATAACTTCAGAGACCTGCACCCCGTCTGCAGCACAAAGGGTCGTCCAGAAATTACTATAAAATTAGTTTTATTCATTAATATTTTGTGGTTGACAATTATGTAGCCTAATGGTTTGAAAGTAATGGACTATTTTTGGGCTGTGAGAGCACAGTTGTGGTTTGATGACTGACAGCGGAGACGGTTTAAGGTTCATCACCTCGACGAAAATGCATTTTCCAGCAGCAAATTAATGAGATATGCAAATTTGTTGTTAAAGTGACAAACTCTGCTGCGATCACAACGATTAAATCATTAAAAGTGTATTAAAACTGATGCAGCTGATCCAACCGGTCAGTTCTCTGTTATAAACCACAACTATAACCATTATCCTCCATTGAGTTTTCTCATTAAGAAAAATGACGATCATCGTAACACTTGTGCATCTAATATAGAGAGAATTGATCTTTCTCCCTGCCGCAGAAATACGACACCAACGTGGGCGCTCAGGGGTCTCAGCTGTCTCGAGGTCAGAAGCAGCGCATCGCCATCGCCAGGGCCATCATCCGTGACCCCAAGATCCTGCTCCTGGACGAGGCCACCTCGGCGCTGGACACCGAGAGCGAGAAGGTAGCCTCCGCCTCCGCCTCCGCCTCCGCCTCCGCCTCCGCTCGCCTCACGTCACGCAGTAGAAGTACAGTGCAGCTGCCTGATTTTCTCCGGGCGCAGAGAGCAAGGAGAGCAGCCAGTTAATTATTATTATCATTAACATCATTATCATTCATCATCTCTATTATTATCACCAGCAGCAGCTCACAGTTCATCCCAGCCCTCCAGTAGAGCCTCTTTAAGATGAATAGTCTGTGGGCCTGTGCTGCAGCTTCTCCACCTCAAATGTCTGAATCCCACTGAGGAGCAAAGAGGCCTCTGCAGCGCCGATCCACTGGAACATTATAATGATAGTAATCAACGCGTGATTGTGAAATTGCTATAATTGTGCGGCTGGTGCGTGTGCAGTGTGTGGGAGAACCGGCCGTGGCTCCTGCCTGTGTGTGTGTGTGTGTGTGTGTGTGTGTGTGTGTGTGTGTGTGTGACGTCCGCTTCACGTGTGTTTGTGTGTGTGTGTTTCACAGACCGTGCAGGAAGCCCTGGACAGAGCCAGAGAGGGCCGGACCTGCATCGTCATCGCCCATCGCCTGTCCACCATCCAGAACTCTGACATCATCGCCGTCATGTCCAGGGGCTTCGTGGTCGAGAAGGGGACGCACGACCAGCTCATGGCGCTGAAGGGAGCCTACTACAAGCTGGTCACCACGGGAGCGCCAATCAGCTAACTGCCGATTAGCAAGGCAGCCGAGCTGGAAGCAGGCTTTTACTTTTTACTTTAAATCACAAAGAGAGACACACCAGGTCACCCTGACAGTATTTATTCTTGAGAAGGGATTCGGGTCGTGAAGAGACGGGTTTCTTTGGGAGTCTCACGTCGTGTTTTGGGATATATATTTTAAGGTCAATGTCCCTCTGTTACTTTGGCAGTTGTTAATCTCTTGGACGCTGGGTCTCCACCTGCTAGTGTGTCTGAAAAATGCCAAAAATATTCAGAGCACATAACTCACACTTGATCCACAGTTATTCTAATACTGCCACTACAATCCTCCACAACACACAGGTCCAGGTGTCAGTGGTGATGTGCACATTAACTTCCTTATTCTGATTTAATGTTTCTTTACACTGGAGATATTGTACTTTTTACATCAGAACATACTTACTATGCAGATTACAATTTTATCATATTTATTATTTGTTATAAATTGCAGTAAAATGCCATTTACACATGAATGCATCTGTAATAATGATGGCGTATTATGATACAACACTCATGGGGCCATTTTTCTGCATAATAATTAGTTTTACTTTTGGTATTCTGAGTACATTTTTGTAATTATTAATACTTTTGACTGTGTATTCAAGTATCTAAGTACTTCTTCCACCACTGCGACCAACAATAACCAGCAACAATAACCTGAACGTTGTGAGTTCATGTCCAAATACAACACAGTGATGGCAGCACCTCCACACACACAGATAGAAATAGAGGAAATCTCCTACTTACAGCGACGGGACTGATGCTGCATAACTGACATTTCTTCCTTTCTTCAAGGAATAGTTCAAGATTTTTGGGGAAACTTTTTGCTTTCCTGCTGAGAGTTAGATGAGAAGATGGATGCCACTCTCTTGTCTGTAAACTAAAACCTGAAGCTGGGACCAGCAGGTGGCTAGCTTAGCTTGGTGGCTGTCTCCAAAGATGAAAGAGTTTCCCCACCAGCACCTCTAAAGCTCAATATTTAACACATGAAAGAACATAATGCCCATAAAACCACAAATTAGCCTTATCAGCCTTTAGGCTAACATAAACTAAGCTAATCACCTATTAGCTGTAGCCTCATATTTAGCATGTAGTTATGAGAGTGGTATCAATCTTCTCATCTACTTCAATTTGCATTTGTTTTTCACTGTTGTTACTGTTACTGTATGGATGGTCCTACTTTTATTTTTTATTCTTTATGTGGAAATGAAATCTGAAACCTAACAGGCATGTGGGAACTGTTGGTAACTACTGGAAATATGTCACACAACCGACTACCTGCAAAAACCACAAGTCTATTGTGGTGTTTGCAATCCAGGTTGCTTTTGAAATTGTGTTTTCATTTTAATTCTACATTTTTAATGAATTGAATTATGTTGTAGACTAATTAAATCAAATTTTTTATTGTTTACTTTAAATAACTATAAAAACCTATCATTAAAAGTTAGACGTGATGTCCTTTAGCATTATTCTGTTCTGTTTGAAAAGGTTCTGCTCGGCCTCACAGGTGTTCTCAGTTAAACTAATTAGGCCTCTCCTCAGGCTGAAGGTGGGCAAAGCTATGCTGGTAATTAAGGCCCAATCTGACATTTGATAACCTATTGTCATGCACACATGATAAAATTAGAGGTTATATTGTATCTTGGTACGAATGTGCGATTGTGTACCCAAGAAAAAACTGTGTTTTTGAAGAGAGAAAGAGAAATGTGTCTGGAGTGAGATTTTATTTATTCAATTATTAATTTTGAGCCATGAATGCAGTGGGTGCAGTGTCATTGTCTACAACTTCATATTTGTCAATGTTGTGTGAAGGTTTATCTTTTATAAAATAGACTTGTTAGTCAACTAATCAACCAAATAAGTGAAATCACCTGTGTGTTAGTACCATGGGTTTGCAGCAACTTAACGACCTTGAAAATCCTAACTAGTGTTAAAATTCAAGGATAATTAGACATGCTGAAAAACACTGACTGCTTCACTGTTGGGAAAATAAACACTAAGCAAATTTTGAATTTTGAAATGCAAATCTAGTGCTTTCCTGTTTTGGTCTGGATGACACATCGTCCTTGAATTCTACGAGAAAGTAATTATCAGATGAATCAAAGGGTGTAAATCTCTACAAGTGTAACAATCTTTCTTTAGCTCATTTATTATTTAACTCATTGGCACAAGTTTAATCATTTATGTTTTCCCTATTTTCAAAATAAAGCAATGATGGGACTGCGTGGGTAGCTAGCTTACCTAAAAACACACTGAGAAGCTGTATGGTAGCTAATGTTGTTAGCATTAGCTTGCTGGCTAAAACTCTTATGCTACTGTGACAAAGGGTGTTTTCAGGTTAGCTAGCTTAAATGTTTTTAAGTTTTAATGTATTTTTATAAGTTAAGTATAACTACAAAGTTTTTTTTTTTACCCTTTTACATTTGATTTTAAATTATTAAACAACAGTAAACAGCTATTTGTAGAGCTTCGATAGGAAGTGAACAGTGAGTCCCAGTTGGAAAGTAACGAGACGGGCCGGGGGGGCTAGCTTGGTTAGCATGCTAACTTTAGTATAAAAGTGATAGAAGCAAAACAAGAGTTAACTTAAGCGTTGGTTTCCATAACTGGGGACAGCTCTTTGGGAGTAAAGGAATGAAGTTTGATGATGAATGTTTCCTAAAACAGCTCTTAATGCTAACGCTGGCTATGTAGCGATAGCAAAAACGTTCAAATAACTCCTTTAACGTCAGTGTATCTGTGGAATATACTGTTTGTTGGTGCTTGGGTTTCCAAAGAAAGCACCTCTAAATAAGAGGAAACCACTCCTGCTTTCAACTGCATTACCACATGATGATAAAATAACTTCTGACACAAAAACAAGGGCAAGGAAATGGCCACTGTGATGGATTACATATCTCAGGCGAGTTTCAGTCTCTGCAGCAACCAGCTGAAATGAATACAAATCACAAGCTGCCTGGAGGGTTGCGCTGGGAAAAGCCACGAAACTCGTATTTAATAAGCTAAAATGTGGGGGGGAAAGAAAAAATCACTGGTATAACCATTTAATTGTAAACCGCGAATTTCCTCGTTTCTAGCTGTCACTCAGTTGTTGAAACGACAAGCTGATGTGCTTGTAATAAATACAGAGACGTGTTAGTGTCAGTGTTACTCAGAACCAGCGTAGCAAAAGCACAACCGCATTAAAACCTGCTGCTTTGAAAAGCCTCTCCGCTGAGACACATGTTGGGATAATGCATGGCAGGGTCTCCTGCTATGTGAAGATAATACCACATGGCAGCATTTCAGGGGGGGGGGGGGGCTTAGCTGTTCATAGCAGAACCGCTGTAGGCCTCTCCCTCTACTTTTTTTTTTCACTTACATAAACTAAACCAGGAATAAGCAGTTTGATAACAGCACAGCTCCTTAAGAACTCCATGACTGAACAAATGCTCGACTCCTGACAGGAATATTTAATCCCACTCCCTCTATTCCACGTTAAAGCGGTGCGTATATGGCGCCGCTTGTGACAGCGCGCGCTCTGTCGGAGTGCAGATGTCAGAGACACTCCATCAGTTAGTGGTAATATGCGATCACACCACACTGACCTCAGGGAAATTGAGTCTTTAATCACGACATCTCCCAAGAACCCAGACTCTTGGTAAATTAGCATTCCTCAGACGCGATCTAATCTCGCAGCTCCTCCTGCCATTTCATTCAGCAAGAGGACACTGTTTGACTTTGTGCCGTGTAATGTCAATGCAATTCTGATTGATGAAAACAGGTGTAGGAGGCTCTGTTGGGGGGGAGTGAGGCGACAGGTAAGCTCCTGTGTGTTTTATATTACCTTATATATCCACATGAACAAGCGATGGATAATGTAAGTAACGTGCTTCTTCTCCGATCTCACATTTGTCCAAGATTTCCCTCTGATTTGACTTGCATGGTAATTTCTCTCATAAATTTTAAAAGCCATGCAAATAATTAATTAAGTTTAAAGCGATTAACTTATTGTGAGGTCTCTAAAATCTAACTCAGAAAACACACAATAGGCTTTTATTATTGCCGTGTGCACCGCTCATAATTACATCTCCTCTTAATTTCCCAACAGGATCGTTTGTGTCTTTGTCTCTGCCCCGGCTTCACCTGCTGCGAGGTCTCTAAAGGATTTAAAGAGCTGACAGTCAAGAAGCCATTACAGCTCACTGAGAGGATGGCCGGCAAATTGGGTGGCTCGCAAGGAACAGTAAATAAGATGGAGGAGACCCTTGTTTTCTTCGCTTTGTCAATAGCTGGCCTCGGGGCGGAGGTGTCAGGGTTTAAATGTGGTGGAGCAGAGGAGAAACTGAGATGAAGCGTGGCCTCGGGTTGCAGATGGCGAGCGTTTGATCCGAGGTGGTGGCTGCAGGTCGCACTTCTGCAGATTGCGCTCCTGTTGTTGAGTCTTCATTCAGAAAACTCAATCACACTAAACAATAAAAGGCTGAAGTGTCCTCTTAACTCAGAATACTAATGCAATTCTAAAAATACACGCTTGACCTTTAACAGACACACAGCAGGCGGCGGCGTGTTGACAGCAGCAGCATCACAGTCTAATATGGCTGCATGAGCAAATAAAATTTGTTTAGTCCCGGATTTGTTTCCTCCATGAATCTGATATTGGGTTATGCAATATATGCTTTGACTTGATTTGATTCTCCCAGCGTTAACGCAGGGACTCAGGGCTAATATTAAAAACTGCTGAGGTCTCATGTCTTTTCCTCTGTCTGGCTCAAACACGGACAGTCCTCATAAAGCTAAAAATTACAGCGGCCATTGTAAAAATAAATCCATACTTGAAGACGTATCATTAACCCAAGGGGAAGTGAAAAGGAGCTACAATATAACATGAGTCTAATTTCATCATTACTGATGACAGTCATTACCATTAAAGCTTTTCATTATCATAATCATTATTACAGCACCAATAACAGTAACTGTGACCACAGGGAGAGCAAAGGGCTGAATTAGAGGAGGACGCTGCGGAGGGATAAGTTATTCATTAATATGAGAATGATTCAGCACGAGGAGAACAGCTCAGGAAGTGGCTGCAAAACTCATATTTACACATTTAATATAAGAATGCAGCAATTTTCCAACGGCGGGGGAAGCCAGTAAAACTTTTCCCCTGACTCTGCACGCCTCATGTTGACAGACATCTGCCAGCTGCAGCTGGAGAAGACGATCCGCACAATCCCCTTTGTCATGTTCTTTTTTTTAAATATTCTTTTTGCATTTCCGCAGCGACTTCCTCGCCGTCGGTATCTGTCTGTCTGTCTGTCATGAAGTTTGACGGCGCTCCGGCAAGCTCTTATTTTGACATGTTGGAGGAAGTTGGGAGTAGGAGATACTCCACATTTGTCATTCGGCTCCCGCGGCTTTCTGAAACCTCTCACCAGGTGAAGAGAGATCAGGACCTGTGTTTTCTCCTGCACATCTTTATATATATAATTTATTTATATTGAAGATCTGTTAAATGGATGTGGAGCATTAACCACCTCATGTATACAGATGTTTCCTACATGGCTTTGACGTCAGATATGATGCAAACAGGATGCAAACAACCTAATATTATTTTGAGAAGTTGTGAAGACAGAAAATCAGTATTTCCGGACTTCTTGGACACCTGAGGAAGTAAGCAGAGACTCACCGTGGCTGGAAGTCCCATGTCCCACCTGCTCTGATTGAATTGATTGATGTTGTATGTGAACACCGCCATTGTTGGGTTTGTTCAGTGACTGAATCGTTGCCACCTGTTCCTCTCAGCGTCCTCGTGTCCAGCTGTTGTTATCCTCTCTGTAAGACGCAGCTCCAATCACTTCCTTGGTGTTCCCTCAGTCCTTTCCTACTCGCTCTGAAATCTCTGAGAAACCACTGCACAGAGGAGCATCACCCAGCTTCTTTTGATTTTCTCTCCACCGGACTCAGACCACACTCTCTTCAAATATTCATTCAGAAACGTGAAGGTGTTTTAGATTTGAACAAACTGCTGTAACCTCAACAGTCCCTGATGTGGGGCTGTTGTTGTAGCCTGGTGCTGGAAGGAGGAGGGGGCGTCTGCAGGCGGCCCAGAGTCCACAGGGGCGGGATTAAGATATTTTAAAAGTGCATCTGTAAGTCACATTACAGCCTATAACGCTGTGAACAAGCAGCCAGGATAATTACACCTGATGTTCATGCTCCACACATGAATTCAAGGAGCGTGACGCTGCTGAAAATGTAAAAGCTCACAGCTGCTAATTAAGAAAGAGGATGGAGAAGGAGAAGCATTTTAATTGGCTGCTACAGGCAGAGCTGACGCGACACTAAGATGTCAGTAAGAGTAAAAATGCATGTCTGGCTTCCTGACAGTGGATGGTTAGTGCTGCCCCCCCCCCGTTCACCTATAGAACAGGTGGTGAGGAACAGAACATGTACTCATCACACTGACGCTCCTTCTCATTGATCGGTTAGCTGAGGACATGTGGTGTTATTGGCTCAGGGTCTGCAGGTGTCACGCTGCAGGAAGTCACAACTCGTTTTTAGCATTTCTATTTGTGCATGAATGAAACAGTCGAGACGTCAGGTGCCGCAGGTCGGAGTGAGTCCTGTCTGGAATTCATCTCCTGGTTTCAGCAGAACTACACGCAGAGACCGGCGCGTCGAAAAATAAACTAAACCTCCTTCCAGTCTTTGTCATCGCTGCGTTTCCTTTCCTCTGTGACTCTCCGTCACATTCTGCTGAAATCTGTGTCTGCGTGTGACTTTATGGAGACTCGCAATTTTCCCTGTTGGACGCAGAGCAAACAGCAAAGACGGAGACAGGTACAGGTGAACCTGCTCTGGATCCACGTGTGCACAGTTTGACATGGATCACGTTCCCGTGGTGACGACCTTCCCTCTGCTTCCTGCACAGCCGGTGGATAAAAGCCGGTTGTGAAGGTTTTCCTTAAAATAAAAACAGCTGCATTAAACAACCTGGACTCTTCTTCTCTAACACAACAAGGTCCAGAGAGTTTATTCAACACAAATATACACAACAAAGACACAAACTGAGAGAGCTCGGTCCCTTCTGATGCTTTTATACCTGTCCCGCCCAGACCAGGTGTCTGACTGAGGAGCAATCAGGAGCAGGCTGGGCGGAGCTACAGGAGAGACAGGACAGGTAAAGGACAAAAGCACCAGGAACCATTAAGGAGTCACATAAAGTGTCTCACAAAACAGCTGAGCAACCAAAGTTTCGTACTAAACAACAGGAGCTTAAACCTTTAGTGTCGCACTTGAGTAGAAAACTTCTGTGTTCTGTGATTTTTATCATTAAATACTTCAATCACTTTAAAACTCATGCAACACTTAAATCTTTCTAACACTAACACGTGACACCGTCCTCCGGGTGAGCGTCACACCTGTCGGCCGGCAGCGTGACATCATCACTTCCCTCCCTCCAAGGTGACCTCTCAGGAGAAGCATTGAGCCGCTGCAACATGTGAATGATTTGCATTAGGTCTCTATTAAAAACACAATTTAATTTCCTCTTTAATCTCCACTGTTGAAGTCTTCCTCCACCATGAATACACCTGATAAAAATCACAATTATGAAAGCAAGACATGAATTATGAATCATAACCTGCGAGTGGTGTCGAGCTGTGAACCCTGCGGCCGGCCCGGGGTGAGCCCGTCTGTTACTGAGGCAATCAGGCGCTAATTTAAGGTTGTGCAGGAAGTTGTGGAGGCTTTTCATCGGCTGTGGAAGCAGCTCAGTTTGCATTAAGCTCAGACCTTTGTCACCCTAAATTCACTGCAATAACACGCGTGTGTGATTTTTAAAATTAAGGTGGTTATTTTGTAAAATGGGTTTCCAGATATATATTTTTTTTGAAGAAGCAAACCTCACTAATGCACCATTTGGCTTTTATCTATGAAATTTGCACAGCCGGCCTAAATCACTGGCGCTTGTTTGCTTCAGTCGATCGCAGGCTGAGGAGGAAGGAACCAGCTGTGAACACGCCTCCCGCCGAGCGGCGTCCGACCTTTGACCTTGGATGCCGCTCGGTGGAAGATCACACGTCTGACACGTTTAAAGTCCAGCGTTTAATCTCCAGGTTCAGCGGGAAGCAGAGTGATACTGACTCACGGTGTGTTGAGGAGCCAGGCGGGGTTACGAGCTCTTTGAGGTCTCGGCGCTGCTGACCCCGGTGACGGGACGATGCCCCACGGGGGACGACTAAAAACGCTGCTCGGCGTTGCATCGTTGAAGCGGCTGCTGCTCCTGGGAACCGCGGCAACCATCCTCCTGTAACCTGGTGTGATTTGTTGCGCCTCCTGCACGGCTGATATTTCTCATTTCAGCTTCGACTTCCTGAGGGATCCCCCGGTGCGGTCCCCTTGAAATAACCCGAGATAACATTAATGTGCTGCCGTCTGACTGCTGTTCTGTCTGAGAGCGAGTTCTCAATCAGATACAGTCTCTGAACAGACCCATTAGCGGGATTAGCAAATAGCTTTTCAGTAAACGAGGCGATGATTGACCTTGGAGTGATGCTCGGCAGAGAAAACCTGAGTCTTGTTGCACGACACGTCTCTGAGATTCTGCAGCACGTACGGCTCCGTCTGTTTCCACGGCCTTTCATAACCAAACATGCAATTTGCAGAAATATCATCTCTGAGCAGAAGCAGCCGCGTTTTCCCGCTGTTTACCTCCCGCCGTCACGACTGGAGACAGAACACGTTGGTTCTCAGTAATCCATAACTCTACCCGCGGTGCAGACACACTCTCTCTGTCCTGATTACAGACGCAGTGTTGTGGATTTTTCCAGCTGACGAGCTCCAGCGTCTTCAGACTGTGACCGGATCTTTCTCTCGTTGAAAGCGGGAAAAGTTTGTTTCTCGTTAGATGAGATGTTGATTTTGTGACATAATGAGAAACGTCTCGTGCAATAACAAGATAAAGTGACATGTTGCCAGAACAAGAAGAGTTTCCTAACTGGAATAATAAAAAGATAAGAATAAAGTCATATTGTTGTTGCAGTTACTCTTACACAAATCTAATTTATGACATTTACAAAAATATTCTCCCACCTACGACCAGCAGCACCTGCATCCCACAGGAAGCAGAAGCAGCGAGACCAGGAGCTCATCCAGCGGCGGTCTCAGTAGACCAGAATGCAATGCGGCCGTATAAAAAGCATATTGTGTTTTTGAGTAACAGCCGCCGAGCTCGCCGCCCACGTGTTTGACCTCGCAGCTGAGCGCGGCGGGTTCTCTCCGGTCGCCTCTCTGCGCCGGGCCAGATGGCTGAAAGTCACAAACCTACAACGTGTGAAAACTGCAACAGGAACAAACGCTGGAGCTGATTAATAATAAACCTGAATGATGATGCTTTTCAATGACAGTTGTCAGAGCAGCAGTTCGTCTTTCTTCAGGCTGGTGAAACCTGCAACATGAGAACATGATGTCAGTGTGAACAGGAGTTTTCGAGGAAACACGACAGAGTGATTTTTCCTCTTCGTGCTGTTTCCTTTTTCGCGGTGATATTTCACCAGAAAAAGTCAAGAATTGAAGAGGTGCAGCTCCTCTGAGGATCTGACTCTATTATCTGAGTGCCAGTGTGCAAACCTGTTGGACGGTTTTCCATCCTTTTTATTTTTCAGCTCCTCCAGGTAATCCCCCTGCAGCGCTTTCCTCTGGCCCCGTGCTCCAGACGCTCTCCTGCTCAGGCCGGACTCGCCGCCTGCACCTGGCTGATGCCACAGGAAGTCCTGTGTGAGGTAACCACAGGTAATCACACACAAGCCTCCTCCTCGCAGGACTTATAAAACACAGACCTGCTTTATAAACCTTTACGATATTGATCAGTGCAGCTTCCCGGGTGATTCACGAGACACATACGCATCTCAAATACATAAGGTTGTGTAATAATGAATGGTGGCTGCAGGAGAAGCAGATAAACACTGTTATCATGTGAAGAAGAGCGCCGGGGTCTGAAGTGTTCACCTTCTCAGTGGTGGACGTCACAGCAGCTACAACGCGTGTGTGTGTGTGTGTGTGTGTGTGTGTGTGTGTTTACACTGTTGGCAGGGTGTAATTACTGCGCTCTGCCTATTTGCATAAGTAATCAGCGCTGACAGACACTGGTCTTTTACAGTGGTTAGTCAGCCAGCTGAACGCTCACAAGAGGAAAGACTTGGTTGTTGGCTCTTCTCCTAATTTGCCATTAACATGCAAGAAAAGAGTAAAACATGAAAAATAACGTAACGCTCCAACATTTAAAATCCACGGTTACAAACGGAGATTAAAGTGAATCAAAGCGGCTGCTAATCAACAGCTGTTTCACTCACAGTGACACCGAAAAAATCCCCAAACAAACCAGATTAAAGTGATTTCAGACGTGATCTGACAAACCTCACAGAGCGTAATGAAATAAAGCCTGAAAACATGAAAGTAAAAGCTGTCGCCAGGTGAGCCGCCGCCTTCCTCATCTGGCCTGACACTGTTGTTACAACCCCCCAAGGTGGGACAGCCACTGGAAAGGGTGATTTGTCATGATTTGGTAAGTGTACACTCCTTTCCAAGTGTGTGTGTGTGTGTGTGTGTGTGTGTGTGTGTGTGTGTGTTGGAGCGGATATTGCTCCAGGGGGAGAGTTTGAGCTGACAGTGACATAATTCACACGTGTGAGAGTGTGTGTGTGTGTGTGTGTGTGCAATGTTGGCGAGCTCATGTGTTTACCCATGATCCTTTGTGTGTGTACACGTGTGCGTGTGCACCCTAACAAAATGTTTGCGCCGCATTAGACTTACCTTGCGGCGCCAGACAAGGTTACGGTTATTATGACCATAAAGAAGCCCCGAGCAATTCTCTTGGCAGCGGTTATTGTGTCCTGCGATTATCTCCCATCAGCCCCTGAGCTGTCACTTCCTCCACAATCCCCCGCTGACACGAGCCTGACGCCGCTTAATTTCATCGTCCATTATCTTCCAGAGCGCGGGAGAAGAAGAAGAGCAGTCCTCCTGTATTAAGTAAATTGGAGGCGATAGCAGAAGAAGAAGAAGAAGAACCCTTGGATGTATTGTAACGGTTGACCTTGCGTCGCCCCTCAGCCTGCTGGGTAATAGAGTTTCCCTCAACTTCTCCCAGTAACAGTGGCGTGTTGAATCGATCAATCTTGATTACGGCTAAAAAGTGATATGAGCTCAGAGGGACGAGATGTTTGTGCAGATACATTCACACAGTGACGTGAAGAAGCCACGCAGCTTTTCATCTGCTCACTTCAGCTTTGACTGAATTTCCCTAAAGCTGGTGCAGGATTTTTTATTTCTTTTTTGGCTGTATACCTGCGCTCAGCCCAGATATGTGTGTGTGTGTGTGTGTGTGTGTGTGACAGGGGAGATGGAGCGATTGCAGGAGGTCAGGCAGGACGAGCGCGATGCGGCGAGACGACGGAGTCCCGCCCCCAAACTAAATCACGTCATGTGGAGCTTCAGTCGCTGTTAGTGGAAAGTTACACTCATTAGATTTTGGATCGTAGCTTGATGAAAGTTTGGCCTCTCACCAAATTCATTAGCGAGATTTTTGGGACGCAGCAGTTTTGCTAATAAGAGGTCAAACACTTGACAGCCAGGTTTCAGACGGACGCCCGGGCTCGCCAACAGAGAACAAAGGCTGCCGTCGAACGCTTTACGACTCAAACAGCTGATCTGGACGTAACTAGCATTTTGCAGAATTGCCCAATGTGGACGAGGGGCGGCGGCGGCCTTTAAAACCGTCCCGCCCGGCGTCTTTTTTGGCGGCAAAGACAGAAAAGAGACGAATATCTCTGAAAGGATCCAGATCAAAAGTTAAAGTGAACTCTGAGTTTGTGTTTCTGTTAAGAAAGCGGCGTTTTATGTCTCCAACCACTGACCTGGCGCTGACTTTAATGCTAACATCATCCTATCAAAGCAACTGGCTGCACGCGCGGCGAGCTGCAGGCGAGTAGACGCGTTCTGATCCGTGTCCGTGTGCGTCGTCTCAGGATAAAAGCTCTCGCTTTGACAGCCACAAAGTGTTTGCATTTTCCTCCTTGCTGCTCTCACAAAACATTTCCTGTTGACAAGATCGGAGGAAAAAAACGTCAAACAAGTGCAAAAACAACGTCTGTGAGATTCAGTTTTTTTTTTTCTTTCCTGTCTATAAACTCATGCATCCGTCTCTGCAGAACCGGCTCGAAATAGCCTTGTTTTCACATTTAAAGCTGTGTTGTCTGTCAACAGCACGGAGCCAGCCAAACAGTCTCTCAGGCATCTGCTGAGGATTTCTCGGGCCTCGCAGAACTGAATCAGACGAGGGGGGAGGGCGGGGGATGGCGGGGGAGGGGGGGCTGAGAGCGAGCGAGGCAGATAGAGAAGATGGAGGCTTAAGCCTGGCTTAGATTATCAGAGACAGAGAGAGATGGGAAAGGCAGTGGGAGACAGAGAATTGGGGCCAGAAAGTGAAGGGCAAGAAGTGAACGGAGAAAGAGACAAGAATGCAGTTAAAGGGAAAACGCAGCCGCCATTATTCTTATATTATATGTAGCTAGGGAGATTATACGTCTTCTATACGTTTTGTTTTTTCTCCTGCCTTCGTCTCCCTCCTCCTGGAGAGCACTCAGTCTTCTCATCCTTTTTCCTCGCCATCTCTTCGGGCATGTTCCCAGCGGTTTGTGTTCTGAAGCGCAAAATTGTGTGTGTCTGTGTGTGTGTGAGATGTGGGTCAGGTGCAGAGTATGATGGATGTGGTTTTAATAGAGATTAATTACATCCCAAATGAGGCGATGAACTCCCCACGGGTCTTCGCCAGAGTGTTTAGGACCACAGCTAATGACTGAAAAACCCTTTTCGGTCGACCAGCGCGCTACAATAGCATCTTAGAGCCAATGGTTGGACTACAGCAGCTCAATTCTCTGTTGCAGACGCGACGCACGAGATGTCACAGCAACCAAACCTGCCGTATCAACGTTAAATGTATTTGTGCAGCGGGCTGTGGAAATTAATCAAAGTCAATGACCCGGGAAAAAGACAGAGAGCCTTTTACACTCTGCGGTGAGGCAGAGGAAGTTTGCAAGTATCACATTTCAACTATGGCTGATTAAGCTTCATATAAAGCAGAAACAGACATAAAAAAATGGCATCAACACATTCAGAATAGTGTTTAAAGTCCAGTAAAGTTTTGTTGTGGCCTTCAGTTAAAGCCCAGCTGCTGATCACACGTCGGACAAATGGCAAAGGTTTCTCAGCAGCAGCAGCTTTGCCCTGGGATGAAGTCAAAAACCCTAAATTTCAAATATAAAAAAAAAGTTCATGTTTTGAAGAGAGTTTGATTCTGTTCTTTAAATACATGAAACAATTACTAATGAGCTTTTTTGTCACAATTGTATCTTACAACGTGGCTTCGGGCCCCAGCAGTTTCATTTCACTCGGCTCTAATTAAGACAACAAGGATTTCAGATCCTCCTATCGCATCAGCTGGAAGATGAATTCAAAGTGGCCATTCTGTATCTGAAGAGTTTGGGAATTAATATGAAAGGATTGCAATTACTACTTTTGTATATTTAAGGAAGTTTTGTAGCTCATGTTTATTTAAGTGTGTGTGTGCTTGTTGATGCAGAGATTGTAAAATCACAAGTCTGTTTTCTGTTTCCAAGCCTCCGTGTAATGAGCACAAGGCCTGTAGTTGTACACCACCCATCTGTTAGCATACATGATTCATAAAGACAATTTGAGAATAGTGTTCACTACTTGGGCTTCTTGTACATCAGGGGTATGTGGAAAGATAGAAAACATAAACATATATTTGTGTTTAGAGGGAAAATACACATCCAATCAGGATTATGAATTAGTGTAAATCAGAACATTTATTGGCACAATAACAACTCAGCTGCCAGCTCCTGAACGCTAACTGCTCAGTCCTTCCAGCAACAGGAAGCGCCACAAACTCCTTCAGGCCATGTTTACCCAAATCTGCATGGAAGCCAGTTAGCAAGCTAGCAAATAAGTTAAAGTAGTTAGAAACTATTGGCCAAAATTAAATGGTTAAACAGTTAAACGTATAAAAGTAACAGCTGAAATTGTTAGCTAAATGTAATGGATAAATGCTAAATGCAGCTAGAAGTGGGAGACAGTCGACATAATGAGCTAAAGGTAAAGGCTAAATGCTACATGGCTAAAATTGGTAGTTGAAGTCGGCAGCTAAAAGTAATGGATAAACCACTGACATGACTGAAAGTGATTGATAAATGGCGGCAGTACAAATACAAACTTGAGCTAACCAGACTAAACACAGACAGTTGGAGTGACATGAACAGATACATGACAGGTGACACAGATGAAGAGGAGCTCATCTGAAGGAGACGTGAGAGAGCCTCAAACAACAAAAAGGTCAGTAACCACTGCACCACGCTGTAAAGCGCCTGGATTCAGGCGGAGGGAAGGAGCACGAGCTCCTTCAGATACTGTGCGGCGCATCAAACAGACTAACTCACAGATACTCTGCACAATGCATTGCCTTCAGGACACATAAACACGAGTTGCATGCGTTCCACAGGTATGCTAAATTATAAAAAATACCTACATCAAATACCCAGCAAGCCTGTTATGAATATCTTGCTCGTCAACCTGCTCTCTGAATCAAATGATCTCGATATTCACCAGCCGATCAGCTATTTATGAGACTCCACTCTCATGCAAATATGCAAATATTCCTCCTCTTCTTGCAGCTGGTCATAAATATGATCCTGCTGATTTTCGGAAGAAGGTGAGGTTCGAGCTCCTGAGCCTCCATCATTTCCAAGAGATCCGTCCCGGGGCATTAAGAGTTAATTTATTGCTCTCGCAATTTCAAATTCAGCCTGGCTGTCACACTTATCTTTGTCAAGCGCTTGTGGTGCCCCTGCCACACGTTCCTGATGTATGCGTCCCATTTAAATCCCATCTATCTGCTATGGATGACGGGATATAATTCATGCTGCTGAAACGCTGTCATCGACAAGGACAGTATAACCTGGCAGATATCAATATTAATACCAGATATTAATATTTAGGTTTCGTTTTACATATCTGAGAGGTTAAAATCCTGGGCTGGACACGTGGACTGATCATGATTGGCTATGAAACACCAACGACAGAGCGACAGGAAGCTCAGGTCTGGAGCTTTTTCTTGCTCTGCTGCCACTGATTTGTTTTGCAGAGAAGTCTCTTCAAAATAAATTAGTTTCAGAGGCAGCTGGTGTCAAAACTGCACTTTTCTGATGTATATTTATCAAATGTTTAAAACGTGGCAGACAGGACGAAGATTAATAAGCTTCTGTGCTTCTGATCTGAACTGCATCAGGTCTGGACCTTTGAGTCTTAGTGAGCAGGAAGTAAATTTCACTTCCTGCTGACTAAGGCTGTGAACGTATAAACAGTCATCAACAGGCAGGGGAACAAGTTTTAGGGCTTTTTCTTTTCTGCAGCTAATGAAATGATACATAGGAAGCCCCACACAAAACTAAACCCTATCAATAATATACTGAAATTATTATTATAATAGGCTATAATAATGTCACATGACCCTCGGCCAATCAAGTGTCTCCAACTGGTTACACCTGAGCCTCGAATGCAGAGCTCACCTCACGACCAACGTACTGAAGAACCGAACCAGAAAAATCCACAGAAACACACATTGTAGATAAAAAGAATATAAATATATTCACAGAAACTGCACATCCAAACATCGCAGCCGGTAATCAAGTGACAGAACATCAACACCTCAGGCTGCCTTCAAAACCGAGCCACCTGCACATCAGCTCGTCATTATCATTTCAGGGAAGCCGCGGCGTCCTAATGCATCGCAGCATCAACTCCGGCGGTGCTTCACCTGGAGGAGGAAGAGGACGGTTACCTCGCCTCCCCAGCTGCTCTCGCTGAGTCCTCCTCCTCTCACCTTGGTCTAACTGCGCCCGCACAGATGGCAGATTGCACACCGCCAATTTATTCCGCGGCTATTTTCTGGTAAATATGCATCCTCTGCGCCTCAAAGGACAGGTCAGGAGGAGGTCACGCTAACTGAGAGGCTGAGGAGAAAGTATTTAGGGCACAAGAACAAGCAGAAGAATATGAATATGTAAAAGAAGATTTTTCTGCAGTGGGTTCTGCAGCATTAACAAATTAGCCTCCAGTCTTTTACAGCGTCTTACTAGACTCCAACGCCAAATCAAGGTCTCCTCCGTGTCCTACCAGCGTTGTGTTTCCACTCTGCGCTCCACAGGCCTTCCTTCCAAAGCTTTGTTTTGAAATCTGAGTGTTCCCAATTGCCTAGCCCTCCGCCTCGCTCGTTATGAGGTTCATTTACCACAAGCCCCGGAATAATCACTCGCTTTTCATTTTCCCCAAGCTTTAGCCTTTTAAACGCTCTACCACTGCGTTGTTTGGCCAATTACGGAGCAGACTTTTCTATTACTCAGCATATTGTATCCAATTGCATATGCCATAGGGGGTGATCAGAGGAATGCAAAACACAGCGCAGAAGATAAGAAGCTGTGAATAACAATTATTTCACATGTACACAAGGCAGAATATTCTTCTGCACTTTATTTTGGAAAAAATAAAGTCATTAACTGATAACATACTGTGGCTAGTAGGGGTTGAATTCTTTTCTTTTCCAGAACAAACTGGAGTAAAACTGTTTCAATTATATTTTGGTTGCAAAAAGAAAAGAAAAAAAAAAAAAAGGACTGTTCCAGAAACTGATCAAGAAGAAGTATTTGAAGTAAAGATGCCGCCCGGGAATAGTTTTTATTAAGAAGAAATCATAACAGCGCTGGTGTGTTTTCTGCCTACGAGCTCCCACAAGATTTTCGAGTGAAAGTGTTTGAGGAAAGATTCGCGCCACCAGTGCTTCCCGCTTCTTCTTCTTCTTTCTGTTTATCTTTGCAAGTGCAGAACACAAGACATTTTTCATTTCTCTGGCACCAAATCCCGCAGGAGTGCTGCGGCTCCCCCGGATGATGATGATGATGGTGATGATGATGATGCTGGGAACAAAGAGTTCACACACACACACACACACACACACACACACCTGTAGGCATCAGAGGCTGGGGCAACCTAATTACAATAATGTTTCCTTGTGCTCGCACGCCGGCGAGAGCGCGTACCTCTTAGGGAACAATTGAACACAATCAGACATTTTAATGATTTCAGAGAATTCTCAGTGTTAATAACAGATAATGACCTTCACTAACAGGCTCAGCAGTGATCACACACACACACACACACACACACACACACACACACACACACACACACACACACACACACACACACACACACACACGGCCTCCGGCTGTATCTCCTGCGTACAGACACAATTAGACTCACCAGTGTGTGTGTGCTGCATTAGGCTGAGCAGTGTAATGACATCGACTGTGAACTCCGGCTTTTCTTTGCGTGATGTTTGACACGGAAACATTTAGGACATTATTCATCTGGTTGTTGTGGCTTTGGTGACGAGGCCGTAAGAGATAAAACAAGGGTTGGTCATTTATCTCTTAGAATTTACAGGAAGTGATGCAATAACGGTTGTACAGGTGATAATTTAGTGATGAAGTCAAAAACAAAATGAAACTACAAATTAAAACTGACTTTACATTCATGGTAGAACTGCAGAAAAGTGACTGTCTTTCTTTCTTTTTTCTGAACTGTTTGTCTTGTTTGAATAAACTTTATTGTAATTGTCAAACTGACTGAGTTCCTCGGTTTCTGAAGAGCGGGTTCTGAAGCTCAGAGTGAGCTGCTGCACCGTCGCCATCTTGGCAGTGTCTTACTCTGCCCCTAACTTTAGTCCTTAATAAAATGTGAACAGGTGAGTTATATAAACAGGTGTCATGATACATTTTATGTAATTGCTAATTCCAAATGACTTTAAAATTCTTCTTCGACTCTGAAATTATTCTATTTTTTACTTTTCAAGATAAAAAGAGCAAAACAGCCTGTTTTCATTTTGATGCCCTTAAAAATGGAATTTAATTTTCCAGTGAATGAAACAATAAACGATGTGGTGACACCTACAGTACATGGGAGGCTGAAAATGAAGAAATTTATGCATTTTATTTTGACATAAAAATCCATTTACTCCTGTTCAGACCGTACGGCTGAACACAGCCTCTCAGCTGCCAGTCACTCAGATGCTACGGTTGATGTAATCACACGTTGGGTTCTGCTCGCCGCTTAACGCTCTCGCACCAACACCTGCGTGGAAAAGAACATGTTTCCAGCTCCGCACTGAGATTTCAGCGGCTCTCGCCCGTCAGTGACGTGTTGAGATGTGGGACTTCAAACTGAGCACAGCTGCTGCTCTGAGCCGCGGTGGCTAATGAAACGCTGTCGTTTCCGCAGCTCATGTTTTACAACATGACGAAACCCTTCAGGGTGTAATCCTGCGAGGGCGTCCGTTATAAACCAGGTGGCATAGAAACTTTTTATATTGTTTTATGGAATAAATACGATATCAAGTCTTATAAAAGCAGTTTATTTAATCTCAAGTAATTGAAAAGAAGAAAGCGCTCAAAAGAGTAATATTGGTCTTCCACTGCTCTTACATTACATCTGCTCTCCTTTATGATCAAGTAATAGAAAATATAATGTTGTGCAGCCCAGCTCACAGCGCTGCCTGAGACAAACAACCGCACGGTACACATCAACAGAAGTAACATTCACTCGGGAACGCGAAGCAGCCGACGTCTCCACGCCGTCTAGAGGAAACCTTCACAAAGATCTGCAGATCTGTTGTAAGAAAAATACGTCTTGAAAGGAATCAGGCTCGGTGATAATCCAGAGCTCGCCGCGGTCCCAGCTGCTGCAGTCACAGACAATACATCCAACAGTAACACCTTGTTCAGAAAGTACAACAACTGAAAATACATGAGCAACATTCAGAGTTAGAGCTCAACTCCAGAGGCCAACGTCTGTGTTCAGTGTGTTGACGTTTGTGTGATCTGGTTGTTTCGTAACAGTTTGAGAAGCTAAAACACAGGCGTCTGCACTTCCTGTCTCATCATTCCCTATAAAAACGACGGTGCCGCAGGAAGTGGCACTGAAAAACCCCTTGAAGTGAGACAGAGAGGACAGAGCAGTACAGAGAAGTTTGCTTTGGCCTTGCACTACAGAGAGTCCTGGCACAGCAGGACGAAGCCCGGACACTTTGTCGATACGGTTCCTTCAGCTCGGCGCCACGTGCTGTACAGTATCTGCCGACGCCAATGACGGAGAAGCAGTTGATGAGAGGGCGTTCGATTCCTCCACCGGCTACCTGCTAACACTTCAGGTGTTTCTTGCTGGTCATGTCGTTCCAGATGCGGTGCATCTCCTCGGGGGAGATCTGGTGGACGGTGACCACCCGCCGGTAGCGGCAAAGGCTGTAGGCCATCTTCCAGTGGTTGAAGCCGCTGTTCTGGAACGGGTGAATGCCGAGCTTCCGGAGGCACACGCCCACGTACACGTCCTCCAGGTGCAGCAGCCTGGTGTGTAGCGACGTCTTGTATATGAGCTCGGCCACGTCGGCTGAGAAGATGTAGCCGGTGCCGGAGCAGAAGGGCGGGTACTTGCTCTCCGGGTACAGATCCCTGGGCATGTACCACTTGCTGCGCATGTCCCTGATTGGCCCGCCGTTGATGACGTAGCCGGTGAAGTACCTCCTCCTGGGCTTGGTGGTGGGCTTCAGGAGGTTGTAGATGAGGTTCTCCATGTTGACAAAGATGTCACTGTCCGTCTTGAGGACGTACTGCGCCTTGGAGCAGAAGGTGGCGACCCAGCGCATCCCCATCAGCGTCTTCAGCGTCAGGTTGTGGTACGAGTCGATGAAATCCTCCACTACGATGTCGTGAAAGATCTGACTCTCCTGCTCCACCATCTGGTTGAGAACGTTATCCGTGCTGCGGCCCAACAGGAAGAGCGTGACCACGCGCACGTCTGGAAACGTGCTCTCGTCGCCCCATGTCTCTCTGATGGCCTGACGGGCGTCAAACTCCTTGTGGGTGGTGCTGATCAGGATGACGAGGAAGGGCGGCTCCGCATCGCACTTCCTGGCCTCGTTGATGATGTAGCCAAAGTCGTGCGGGTTGAGCGAGCGCGTTCGGATGTTGCTGAAGGTGGCATTCTTGTTCACCTTGGGCGTCCTGCGTATCGGGATAGTCAGCTGACCCACGTAGGAGGTGGAGGGGCGGGACACACTCAGGTACCACAGAGCGCTGGCCCAACAAACCACTGTCAGCAGGTACAAGCAGGAGACCTTAGAAGGCATCTCTGTTCATCGGGCTGGTGTTACCAGTGGCAGCAGTGTGGGACCTGTCCAGGCCACGCCTCCATGGGGTGTCTCAGATCTGGCGGCGCAGCTTGAGGCTGCCTCCGCAACACAGCTGACATTAATTTCAGATAATGGACGTCTCCACTGTCTAGTGTTGCTGTTGTGATTGAAACGGAGCTCCGTGGAGATTTCTTATCATGTCCGCGACCTCACCGGGTCCCATCGCCGCTTGCAGGAACGCTCTCAGCGCTCTGTGACAGCATCTAAAAAAAGATGAGAGAACAGACGGTCAGAGGCCACATGAATCATAAACACATCACAGCAGCGCCGCAGAAAGAGAAGCAGGTAAAACTAACAGAATACTCCAATGAAAAAGGCATTTATAGGATAATTTTTTATTCCCGGTTGATCCCGGCGCACGCCATCAGTCCACTGGCGAGGCAGGTGGCGCTGTGCCACAGCCAGCGCCCACATCACTCCATCACTGCCTCTCGGTCTGAGGAAAGTGAATAACCCGGGAAACTCTCCCCAATGATGGCGCCCGCTCCGCCGTCGCTTTATCTCCGTCCCCCCCCCCGGACCAGACACAGGCTGGCGAATCACAGCCTCTCCGCCAGGCTGAGGGGAGGAGGAGGAGGAGCAGGGGGGAGGAGGAGGAGGTGAGAGAGGGGGAGAGGGATCAAGTCAGAGAAGGTGAAACTAAAACGTTCTCATGGGAAAAGATTAATATCCACTTCCTCTCATTCTCCCGGTCTTACCCCCCCCCCCCTTCCCTCCCCCGTCCTTTCTATACCTCCTTGTCAAACTGAGCTTGTGGATTTTTACAGATTCTCCTCAGTAATGAGCTTCTCCTTCGTTAGGCTGGACGAGCGCCGCCGTGGAACTCCGGTGTAACTTTGAGAAGCGGCGCTCTAATTGGTCGCACCGACGGACCATAAGAGGAGGAATTTAAGCTCTAAATATGGAGCACGATTAAAAAAACCTGTGCATTTGTTACGTCCTGGCGCCGTGTGCTTCCTCTATTTAAATGTCGTTTTGAATTCAAAGCCGGTGATGGATAACTAATTCACTGGGGTTTTTTTTTTTGGGGTGTTTGAAAGCCAAAATAAATCTAATCCTTCTTTTCAAACAGACTTTTCTTTGCTACAGACATAATCTCTTTTGATGTAACAGCAGCTCTGCTCTTATTCTGGGGAGATACACTTTTCCTTTTTTTTTTCCCCCCACCATGCATAACTGATGATGAACAAAAAAAAAGAAGAAGAAGAAGAAGAAGAAGAAGAAGAAGAAGAAGAGTGCTATAGATCCTATTAGAGATACTGAAATGTGCAAAGATGCTGCTGCTTGTGCTGTGTGTTTTAAGATGGAAGGGCTGAGATAAAAAACCGCCTCACTTTTATCAGACTCCAGTTTTTTTGTCGTGTCTTGCGGGGCGCCATGGTTCTTTTCATCAGGACTTTTCTCTCACTCCCCCCCCCCCCCCCCCCCCCCCCCCCCCCCCCCACCACCACCACCACCACCACCCACCCGATTCCACTATCTGTTCCCTCTCTTTCTGAAGCAGAGTCATCAATCTCACGGTCCAGTAGAATCCATCTCATCATGGCTGCTTTTCCACACCTCCTCCCTCTCCGTCCTCTCAATCACTCTCTGCTTCTCCACTCCAGTGGGTGCTTGATCCATCTTTATATGTCTCACTACCCCCCCGCCCCCCCCCCCCGCCTCTTTGTCCCACTCTCTATCCTCTTTGGCTTTTTTGTTGTTGTCGTCTCATTTCAAGTTTCCACAAACTTGTTTATTCTTCCTTCACCCTGCGCTACCTTTTTAGTAGTCCTCTAACTCACTACCAGCTTCTACCAGAATCACTTAATCATCATATTCACCCCCCTTCGTTCCCCTTCTTCCCGTTTGCACCTTTTCTTTTTATTTCCTCCGGAGAGGTGGGTCCATCGGTTTCAGAATATCTGATATCCTCACGAAATCCTGCGACCTAACTTCCCCCCTCGGAGCGAATTGAAAGACGGCTGTTTCGTTTCATGCTGTCGTGTCACTTTGAATTACATTAGCACTCTGTGGAAGTCCTCTGCTGAATACGTTACACTTCCAACAGAATATCAGGGCAGGAGATCACAGCTTCTAACTGTGGTGGTGTAGACATATTGAGTAATATCACTGTTAATTTGTGGTTAGTGGACAGTAATTCAACGTGGACAAAAACAGACCACACAGTCTCCTGATTCCTCCGTCTGCAGAGAGGTTCAAGTGCACTGATGGGAGATGTCACAACAATATCTGAATCAGCAACAGCAGTTCTTATATATACACACACACACACACACACACACACACACTGCATGTTTAAGTTTAGCTGCTCACCAAATATATGAAATAACAACAACTTATTTACTGTTTTACTCTCATATCTGTGCTTTAAACATGAAGCTACAGCTAGCAAACTGTTAGCTGCTAACTAACAGTAGCACAAACATGTTTTCTGGCGTTTGTGAATCAGTTCAGAATCGTAGAAGAAGAAGAAGATTATTACCCAACTCGGTATAAAAACATAAACAGTGCACCATGTGTCTGGATTCAACACCGATTGGTTTGTATGAATGTCAATCAATCGTTGTGTCGTGGTCACGGCTGTTGCTAACTAGCTGTGACACCTGGCAAACTGTGTGACAGAAAATAACTCCAAAAAATTCAGATTTTCTTTGTTTAATCTGATCATACATGATCAAAGTCATTGGTTTACATCCCTCATTGCTTGTGACGTCAATGCCACACAGTCGTGTGTAAGAACAGGACTTTACTACTACTACTACTACTACTGTGACTACCTTAATGACAAGGCAGTAAAACATGGCAACCAAACAATAACTCAAAAACACTACACTGCAGTAAAAACAGGTATTATCGATGCGAGGAAAAACACAAAAGCATAATAATCACAGTTATTATTAACACCCATTCACAGGGCTTATTGCTAATCATCCACTAATCTGAACCGGTTGTCATGACAGCGCATTGACAGTCCATAGGGGGAGAGCAAGACGGAGTGAGAGAGACCGATAGGAAGCAGTGGGGGTAGAGTCTGCTGTACGCCAGCATTAAGTGCTAAAGTGTTTTGAATGTAACTCCCCCGGGAGTCAATTTAGCAACCTCATACTGAGCGGTGCTGCGCCGGTGGCTGCTCCATTATGCCTCACGCCGATTCCAAGACTCCATATCATGATTACCTTTGTGAGGAGGACGAGACGGCTCTTAAAATACTTTGGTACAGTGATCAAACATTTATCCAGCTCTTGAGAGGTTGCCCCTGAGAGCGGGTAGAAGAAGATGAGCTTTTGTTCCTTTAAAAAAAAAAAAAAAAAAACCAACAACTACACATCGATTCTTTCTAGTGTCGAGACAATTAATCAATCGACTGGCAGAAAATCAACAATTCATAAATGATTTACCATTTAAGTCATTTGTCAAGCAGAAAATTCCCAGCATTCACTAGTTTTAGCTGCTCAAACGTGTCGCTGTTATTGAAGTCATCACCTTGGGCTTAGTGAGAGGCAGGTTTCATTACTGTCTGATGTGTTTTCTTTTAGAAATCAGTTGGAATAAATCAAAGGGATTGAAGCAGCAGACGCCCCGAGTTGGGAATCAATTAGCATTTCATGAAATCATAATTTCATAAATCTTTTACTTCATGTTCAAAACCGGCGCTTACAACCTGACAATGAGGTGGACACGAGCTACTTCCTGCCGATGGAAGTGGTTAAAATGAAGAACAATTAATAAGCTTAAAATATTGATGTTAAATATTGATATCATTAAAGTTTAGCTGGAGGATTTTCCTGACGTTGATGCGAAAGAGGAGTCACTATTCTTTTTAACTAACCAAAGACACACGTCTATCAACAGCAGATACAGAATTATTGTTCGCCAACAACAGCTGATTTAATCTTCTGCTGATCAGTGCTAAAACTTCACCTGCCTGTTTTCTATATTGTGTTTCTGGGTTAATAAAAAAGAAGCAGCTGTCACGGCTCAAAGGGAAGATCCATAGAGAGGAGATGTAAAACCCACCGAGGCCATCACAGCAGCTACAGGAGGACTTCAAAAAGGCTACGTCCTTCCAATTCCCATAATGCAACACTAGACCTCACCTGCCTCCTAAACACCCACTTACAGTCCAAGTTTTCTGCTATAAAAGTTTAGTCTCTAAGCCCCAAAAAATATGATGAAACACTTTTCACTAGCTGCTCATGCTGAGAGAATTACCAACTAATTAATCAATAGTGGAAAATAATAATAAGTGGAACATATTGTTTATTTTATTAAATTTCATTGTATTTGTTCCAAATTGATGAGTAGCTTCAAGAGCTGTGGTATAAACGCAAATCAAGTGACCACTGAAGCAAAAAGCTCAGTGGCAACAGAGGTGGGAGTCTCGTTTAATGTCGAACCAGATAATTGATTGCAGTCATTAGAGTGACCTTGCTCGGGGGGGGGGGGGAGAGGAAGTAAGAGATAAAAAAACAAAAGAAAGGCTGCACCATGTGCTTCTGCAGGGCGGTTTAATAGACTGTAATGTCTACCGTCTTCAGAGTTACGCGTGTGAGCGACGAGCTCAGAGGGCAAACACGTCAGGAGGTAAATAAATCATATTCTCGGCTCTGGGGTGACATCGTACAGTCACGCCGCCTGCTCCAGTATTACAGATTCTGTGATTGGCAGGGGGAAGAACAGGAAGCGGCCTCTCCGTCTCTTGACAGCTGATTTAAGCGAAGCTGTCATCGTGTTTGGTGTTGAGAAGATCCTTTACATCGCAGCGTTATGGTGCGGTAATAGCATCTGAACGCGAGGCATGACCCGTGAATATCCTTCAGCAGCAGCAACAAAGAGAATCAAGAGGATAATGTTTGATGGTGGAGAAGAAAATGGACCAAAGGACAAAACACACTGTCGTCATGGCGTCCAGCTAAGCCACGCCCCCTCTGTGTGTAGTAGCCTACGCAGCGTTCAGGTGAAAGTGACCTTCCTGAATTCGTCAACAAAAACAGATAAGATGCGCACGACCAGCTCCGTCAAAAACATCCATAAGGTTTTTACCGGCTCCATCAGTGTTTTTTTACTGGCTCCGTCAGTGTCATTCATGCAGCCGATCCCAGTGGCTGAATTTCTGTCCCAGTGTGACTGTGGAGCCAGTACTGGTCGAGCTTTACTGAGGTGGAGAACCCCGCGGCCGGCTGTTCTCCACCGCGATCTGTAGGTGACTTGATGGTTCTTTATGTTACATGTCTGTTTTCAATAGTGACGGTTACAGTAGCGTGATAACGTTCGCTAACTTGCTCTTACCTATATTATAAATGTGTTGTATGAACGTTGTGATACTGGAGGGTGTCAGGATCTGAACAGAGCTTTTCTTCATGAATCTAAAAGTATCTGATTTAGAAATTTAAACATATCAAAACGCTGGAGCGAAACCTCTCGCTGATGCTGACGTGCGCTCTCTCCCTAGTCCAGAATTCAACACCGTATCTCAAGCTGTTGAATATGTGATAAGCTCAACAGGAGGTTTATAACTGTCAGATACATAGGAAAAAAAAAAAAAAACTGTCTTCTGTTCAGCGTTTGATCCTCTTTTCCTCCAATCTTCTGCCAACTCTAAAACCCATTATGTCGGCCTCTAAACATTCAAAAGGGGAATTAATGTGTGAGGAATTAAATGGCAATGGCCAAATTGGTTCGTATCCTACCTAATAACAAAGGAGCACAATTGACATGTCAGGGCTGGACGGCTCCCAGTGAGGCACCAGCTATGCTTTTGTTTCCTGGATAATAAAAGACTCAATGATTGTTGTGGTGCAGCACAGCCGTATAGTCAGTATTACAGGCCACAGGCTGGACACTCTGGGCTTAGTGCAAAACCTCTGAATGCAAAGCAGCTTAGGAGTGACAGAGGAAATAGGATATCAATAGCAGCCAACAGATTTGGCGGCTCTACAGAAGCCTGATGCTCCATCCCCACTTCAGTGCTGACTTGAGCCCAAACTGTTCTGGGGCATATCAGTCCGCAGCCAAGCAGTGCTTGCAGAAAATTCAGTGTTTGTTTTAATTCGCTAAAGCTTGCCTCAAAGGACAAAGTGAATCTGAAAGTTAGAACTTGTTTAAAGCCAGTTTAGTTTCCTGAACTTGAAAACAATACTCCATTAGTAGGGAGCTGCGACTCCCACCCATCTGGTGCGTTAGATCACGCTGAGATTTATGTACAAACGCTGGGTGAGCAGGAAGAAAGACAAGAGGTGCGGTGCAGAGACACAGCTGCATGGCATCATTACACAATCAGTGTTTTCTCAAGACACACGAGCATCCGGACGAGCGCAGGTGCGTTGGCTTCGTTTTCGTTTTGTCGTGGACCTCAATGAGAAACCTTCAGCCGGCGCCCCCGCCCTGGCCAGACCTGCGCTCTCGATGCTCAGCCGCCTCATAAATTGGAAATGACAACTTGATTCATGCAGGTAATACATTTCACTGTCCGACTGGGTGATATTGCTGTTATGCAATATTCAAGCTCGGTGCTGCACCGGAGGTAAGTGAGGGGGACGACACTCAGAGAAGAAGCTGGAATTATGGTTATTCTACTGAGGCTGCCAAAATCAAACGTAATGTGATACCAGCTGGTGAAGACAAATGCTTCAACACCACTGGGGTGTTTCTGCTGAGGTGCTCCTGGAGGGAGGTAAAGGTAAAAGCAGTTTAGGATTGATACGTGAGAATGAAGTGGTAATAACCTTCGCAGATCCGGCTGTAGAGGTCAGAGTTTTATAGCAGTGATGAAATGTATCAGCTGTAGTCACAAGAGAGCCCAGGCACCTGGGGCAAGGCGGTGTTCGCTTTTCTAAACTTTTACATTATCCAGGGCACAGTTTTGCTGAGCACACACTCTCAGCACTTCAGCAGTACACTGCCTCACACGCTCGTACTCTCACACACCTGAGAGCTGCCTGACTGTCAGACACTGAGCATCTGCAGTGGAAAGATTCGACGGTTAGCGCTCACAGACTGCTGGCACTATGAAACAGTGTCCTGCATCTGTAGGCGATGATGTCACAATCAGGATTCACCATCCGAATCACGAGACACCCACAGATGTAGTCTGCTCTCGACACAGCTGAACACACCCTTCAGGTCCTACATGCAAAGCAGGATTTATGCTTTCACAGATTTATCTCCATTACTTTCAAGCAGTTCAGCACGACCTGCAGAGTACCACAGGGATCAATACTTGGCCCCCTTTAATTATATCTATATGCTTCTGTAAAGCCAGATTCTTCCAAAACAACAGCATTAATTAGCACAGTATGCAGATGACTGTGGTCCCATTCTATTTATTTTACTGTTCTTGATTTGATTTTATTGCATTTGGGGTATTTTATTCTATTTTATTCACAATATATTTACTTAGATTTTAAAATCTAATTACTGATCATTTGTCCCTGCTTTGGTTTATTTATTATTTGAACCCATTTTAATGTTTTTTCATTCTGTTTTGCTTATTTTATGCTATTTCTAAAGCGCTTTAAATTAATTGTGTTTAATGTGATATATAAATAAACTTCCTTGTGTTTTTTTTTTTTTTTTGGTTGTTATGATTATTTTTTGAATAATCACAAAAATAACCAATTGTTCCATGCACTGCAAAGCAAACTGAAGCCTTGTCCAACAGAGTGTTAAACTTTATATCCAAAGTCATAACAAAGGGTCTAATGATCAAATATAATAGTCCATTTGTTTTACTTCAGGTGACCGCCTCCAGAGTGATAACACAACTGACGGAGCCTCAAACTGTCAGACTGCTCCGGTCAGATCTGAAACCAGCCACAAAACGGTTTCGACAGAAAACAGCTCAGCAAGAAAAATAATATTACAGGTTTTAAAACGATGTTTCCTCTCGGGGCTGCTGTTCACAGCAGGTCATTTTCCACTTGCGAGAAAGCAAATCCATCGGCCCCACTGGACTTTATCGACACAAATCAACCAGAACCAACATAAAAAAAGTATTAAAGTACAGAACTTTAAAGCTGAATAAGCAAATTTGTAAGTGGTAGTGAGGAGTGGTTTAAAACTTATATTGAATATCAACACCCACGATGATGCGAGAAGATATTGGCAGCCTCTGCAGTACGGTACAGCATCCCCTGTGCTGCCTTTTCTGAGTGTGTTTTGATGAGTTTCGGTGAGTTTCTGCAGTGAACTGGTTTATTTAAACACACAAGACGTAGGGAATCGGTAAAAGAAATCCAAACTGGGGAGGTGAGGCAAAATAAGATCCATTAACAGAAGTCCAAACTCAATACAATCCAGTAACAGAACAAAACACACCAGGGAACCAAACTGGCACACAGGAGTACAACAGAGAGACTGACACAGACAGAGGGGAAGACAGAGACTAACGAGGGAGGGAAGGGTAATAAATCACAGGTGAAACACATCAGGGCGGGGCAGACAATCACGAAGAGGGAAACAGGACAAAGACAGGAAGTAAAACAAACACCAAATACACACAAGATAAATAATTTCAAAGTAAAACAAAAATCAAACTCCAAAGAAAGTGGCCAAACTCAGAAATATATAAAGGGGCAGATCATGACAGCTTTAGTTTGAAAACGGAGAGCTCATCAGCCGAGACTACCGGTGGAGAGCGCAGCATGAATAACCGATTACAAGCGTCACTGACCTTGTTGTCTTTCCTGTTTACACCGTTTCCAGTGAACGGCCGTGTGTGTGTGTGTGTGTGTGTGTGTGTGTGTATTTTCAGGGGTGTTCAATGTTTATTTCATACATTTCACTTCACTCGTGATTTCTACACCTGACAGCAGAATGAAATCTGTACAAACAAGGATTTAAAGTGATGCGTTCAGTGTGAATGTGTGAAATCAAAGTCTTTATATTCAGATGTACCTGCACCTGTAAATCACCTGTCTCAGGAGATGCAGAGGAAGCTTTCTGTAAGAGTGAAAAACAAACTGAGAGGACGATCAATATAGAAGTAGCCCGCAGTGCCAGTGTATACACATCATGTAGCAGCAACCGTTCAACCCCCCCCCTTCTATTCTTCCTGTGCTCTCTCTTTCACTTGAACACTGACCTTAAACCTGCAAAAGTGTCCACAAGCATCTTCCAACACTGAAATCAGCAGCTGTGAGTCTGTGATGAGCGTCTCTCTTATTGATCCTCTCTGCTGTTTCTTTGTAATTTCAATTTCCTTTTTTTGTCACGTCCATCAGCGAAAACATCCCGAAGACGAAAGAACGTCCATCAAGATGTGAAAAACCGCACGCACGATTCCTTCGGGGAGCCGCCACATTCAAATCAACACCTCTGAGTGATCACTTTTCTCCCATCATGCTCCTCTGTCCGTACGGTAGCAGTTTCTATGGGAACAAAAATGACCCAATCTGGCAGGCATGTGAATCACGTTATTCTCGTGAAGTGTTTCACAAACGCCAGTCAGACAGAGTGGGCCCTTCAGCTCGTGATGGATGAGACCGGAATTGAGATGAGTTGATGCTCCCCTCTGAACACGATGGGTAATTTCCACAGCACTTAGCTAATAATATTAGATCACGTTTAAGCACAGCCTCCTCTCTACTTTGAGGATAATGAGCGATATTTCTCCAAAAACGTAGCTGGAAGTTATTTCACTCAACATACCTGCAGAACAACACGAGAGCTCGTGTTCTGTCCGTCATGTGCAACATAATGTGATGGCAGGTGTTGATGGGGCCCTGTGAGGGGGGCTCCCTGAGGGCTGACAAACTTTACTCCCACAGCAATGTCCTAAATTTGCCTCCTTTCCCATTTAAACAACCGATGGACATTTTGCAATGACGCCTCAGTCGGAAACCCCCCTGAAAAGGGCCCCACGTCATCCCCGGATGATTTGCAACGACAAGGAGCAGAAAGATTTCTTTACATCTAAAGATAATGATATGAAAAATAAACTGACAGTCACTCTCTGGTCTTAAACTCTTAATGTTATTTATTAAAGTTTTTACTCTTCTTTATATTTATATTGAAACTAATTTCCTTGTATGTATTTATACATTTACACATTTATATAAGTGCATAACTACTTCATTTAATTTAATGGACAGATCTATATTAATACTGGAATCTGACAGATCTTACAGCAGCTGTCACAGAAGATGGAGCAGCGGCTTGTAGCGTTCACTCCTCCGTGATCAATACTTCCATCATAAACATACTGTGCATCAGATTTAGTTAGAATCAGTTTGAGAAGTTTTATAAGTCGTCAAATTGTTTTCTACTGCAAATCTGGATCTGATTCATCCACTCTCTCCACAGCTCCATGAGTCATGTGACGTGTCCTCTTTTGGACCTGCTCTTGTTGTAACTCTCATCTAAGGATAAGGACTCTGTTTATTACCTGTCACCACGGCAACTCATAGCCGACTACCACGAAATCACTGTCTACTGGCAACTGACAAACACAAGTCCACCTCCTCTCCTCCTGGCCACGGAAAGCATTCATCTACTGACACTCACGAAAATACACAACCTGCAGGAAAGTATGAAACCCCCCCCCCCCACACCTCAGCACCCTGCTCTCAGCGGGTGACAGATAGCGTTGAGGCTCTGCGACATTAAAAGGCCATATGCTCAGCAGAGAAGTTGCTGCACTACAGGCATCAATTAGCACCAACACACATCTGCTCACACACACACACACACACACACATCTGTTCACACACACACACTCACGCAAAACCTACTCAAGAAAATTTTCAGTGCAAACCCTCCCAAGTTGAGCTCGAATACAATCCTGCTCATTAACTTCAGAGCACGTGCATTTTTACACACACACCTTATTCACGTTAAGTTGTTTATCTAGGAAAACATCTGGAAGGAGCTGATGGAGACAGAGGATTAGCACTAGTCTGACACATGTGCAGAGCCGCTGCCCGGTGGCGGTACTCCTGCTCTGAGCTCCTGCCTGTATCAGGGCCGAGGAGTTATCAGGAGCAGCATCTCAGAGCTGGCAGACAGGTGCAGCGTGGAACAGCCTGAACACATCCCATTATATAGCAGGGCGCAGACAACTGCACCTGTCTAGATAACACATAACTCCAGGCAACAGTGAACACACACGATGCAGAGGCACACACACACACACACACACACACACACACACACACACACACACACACACACACACACACACACACCTGCAGGTTTTTATCTAATGTGCTTACATGCAGATGTCGTCCACTGTGTCCCTGTGTAAAAAAACAAAAACAATAGTGGTCTTCAGTTTTTAGGCGTATGTGCAAACACACACACACACACACACACACTCTTTGTGTCGTTGCTATGAGCTGGCAGAGCTCCTTTTAGTTGCTCTGTTGAACCTGGGAGATGAAAAGGTCCTGTGGTAATTACCTTGTCTCTTAGTCTGTCCCCCGTACATACACACACACACACGCACGCACGCACGCACGCACGCACGCACGCACACACACACACACACGTACACGCACACACACACGTACATACACACGTACATACACACACACACACACACACACGCGACTGCTGATGGCAGCACAGGATGAGGACATGCAGCTTCAGCACTCCTTCCGGTAAATAACACTCCTCCTGCTGAGGGGCACTACACACACACACACACACACACACACACACACACACGCACACACACAGACACACACATGCACACACACGTACACACGCACACACACGCTGCCTGAGTGCAGAGTCTCCAGAGGTCTGCAGTGTGTGCGAACAGACACAAAGTAAACACAGGTAAGAAATGTCATCACCTGTATATGAGTGAGTGGGTTCAGCTGCTGATTTTTGCTTATGGTGCCAATCAAAACAGAGACCTACATCTCACACACTCTCACACACACACACACACACACACACACACACACACACACACACACACACCACACACACACACACACACACACACACACACACACACACACACACACACACACCCTCTACAGCCGCCATCTTGGCTACGTAGCAGAAGGGGAGGGGCCAGTGAGTATATTGTGACCAATTAAGTGGTGCAATTAAATTCAGTGTGATCTGTTGCTCAAGGATTTGTCGCCTTCTTCTTCTTCTTCTTCTCTCGTGTCTGAATTAATCACGACGTCGTCTTTTAATTCTTTGAGACATTTGTCGAACGTCTTCTGGCATTCTGCTTTCATTAGAAAGACGTTTGCACTTTTAACTTTTAAATAAAATACCATTCGCTTTTGTTGCTTATATAATTCATGTAACTTGTACTATTAACAAATTGTTGGGAACCAGTTCCACTGAGTGTTAAATACAAGGTTGTCATGACATCTACATGCTCCATGGTGAGATGGAAATCCTAAAAATAAAAATAATAATCCAGATAGATGTCAGCCAGTGGATGTAAAGAGACAGTATAAATATTAATAGAAACACGCTCCCCTCTCTCTCCCCACACACACACACACACTTCTCTATCCTGTAAAAATCACAGCAGGCACTTTAGCTGGTTTGATGTGTGTGGATGGCGTGATAACCCGCGGTCAGCTTCCTCGGGCCCCTCGGAGGTGAAGCTGCTATCTGCAGCCAGCAGGAGGTCCGGTCGGACGCCACGCTGCTCATTGTGCCCCCGGTAAATAAATGATTCCAACTCTCAGAGCTGCCGCGCTTCGGCTTCAGAAGTGAGTCAATATTTCTGTTTATGTGCTATCTGTTTATATGTGTGTGTGTGTGTGTGTGTGTGTGTGTGTGTGTGAGCATCAGAGGGCAGAGTGGATGTGGATACTTTTAACGGCGTTTGGCTTCGACCTGAAACCCTGCCAGAAATACACACTCTAGTTTTCATTGTTTCTGTCAGCCTGTCAGACACAGTTTGCTTTAAACAACACACACATCCCCCATCAGCACACACACACACACACACACACACACACACACACACACACACACACACACACACACACGTCTGCAATCCTCTGACCTTCCCACCTCTGGCAAACACACCAGTATTGGCTGGAGGAGGATCCAAAGAAGAAGTGATATCAACCTTAAACTTTGTTTGTTTTGAAGCAGCAGGAAGATTTTATTATTATTCTTATTATTCTTATTTTTAGATCTGATGAATATTTAAATTCCTCCGGGGAGAACCGGACAAGGTTAACTGTTGGCGTTTTGCTCCAGCTGGGCGTCAGTATCTCTGAACGCCACTTTAATGAGAGCTCGTCACACAGTTTCACCTCCGAGGCGCCAGCGTCGCGTAGAGGGAGGGTGGAGAAAAAAAAGAAAAGATAAACAGAGAAAAATGGAGGGAGAAGAGTCAAGAAGCAAGAAGAAGAAGAAGTGGAGGCAACAATAAACCTCGTAAGTTCAGTTTTTATTGTCCCGTAGCACCAAATGACCATAATATATCTGCAGTGGGTTTAATAGAGCTGCTGATCAATACCAGTGACTCAACGATTATTTTGCCAAATGCTGAGACTTCAAGTTTCAAACCCTCTAAATAAAAACGCCCATTAGATGATTTAACGCTCCTTTAAAGTGTTTCTCTAATTAGGATTAAGGAGACGTGCGGTGAAGCGGTTTAAAAGAGAATCTAGTCGGTTCGTCTTCACAGGCTGCTTAAGGGACTGTGCAAAAATGATTGGTGTTAAACTGAGACTGAGCCGAACAGAGCAGCGTTAAATAGAGCCGGACGAGATGTCGAATTAATTAGTTTCACTCAAGTTTCATGTTTTTTACATCGTGTGTTTTTGTTGTTGTCTACATCTACATCTCCTGCATTGGTTTAATGGAGGTTTAGCGCCTGATTAGCAGCTGTTTATGTCTCCGAACACATAGTGGTAAAACGTGCATGTTCTTTCAGCTAATATCTGTGCTACATCTGAGCTAGCGCTGACCGATAAATTGCATTTTCATCGCCATGGCGATAAGAACATGTGCGATAAAACATATCGCAGAGGACGTTAAGCTAACAGTGAACTGTTACGAACAAGCTGAAAAGAAAAGCTTTGTGTGTGTAGACCGCTAGCTTAAAAAGAAAGTGACAAGACGGGCTGGGGCTAGCTGGTTAGCATGCTAACTTCATTAGAAGAAAAGACGCAAAAGAGACGATAGGTAACGTTGGTGTTTATCTCCACCTCTGCAGACAGATGCTGAACTCACAGACCGGTGAGTAAACAGCTGCTAATGCTAACGTTAGCTGTGTAGCGATAGCAAAACTTACTCAGTACACCTAATTCTTACTAAGCAAAAAGGCAAAAAAAATCATACAGTCCCTAACAGGAAGGTGTGTGTGTGTGTGTGTGTGTGTGTGTGTGTGTGTGTGTGTCTTGACGTTGGAGTGTGTCAGTGCTGACAGGAAGTGATCCAGTGGCCGCCTCACTGCTTATGACGGCTGTCAGATGAAGGATCCATCTGTGTGATTAGCTGCTGGATGGACTGACTGTCCTCTGGGACGGATCGATCTGAGCTGGCCCCTGAGATAACACCCCCCACCCCCCTGTCAAAGATGTGTGTGTGTGTGTGTGTGTGTGTGTGTGTGTGTGTAAGAGAAGTATATAAATGTTGAAATATACAATTTGTTCTATTTTCTTTATGTTTTCTCTGTTACATCAACAGACAGAGGAAAGATGGAAAAAATACTGCAGCTGTAAAAAGAAGAACAAGCTGAACTTCATCTGATATTATTATGATGCACTTAAATCACTGCACATTAAACAACACATCACTGTCAGTTTGTACAGAAAGCAGAAAATAAAACTCATCGTCTTCTCATTTGCTGCTCTGACTCAGAAAGCCTGGTTTCATTTTTTTAAACTTCTTCCCCCGACACCTCTTCCCCTCTCTGTTTCCAGCCTGTCCTTGACCAACTGCAAAATGGCCTCCATCAAAGCAGGATCACTCAGCTCCTTGTAGAAATCACTTGGGTTTAGTCTTTTTTCCCCCCCAAAAAAAAGAAAAAGAAGAAGAAAAAGAAAAGAAACCAGTTCAGAGCTTCACTGGAGGGGCACCATGACAAAGCTACTTCTCACTGCGCCTGTGATTAGACCATCTCTCTCTCTCTCTCTCTCTCTCTTTTTGTTGGGCCAACGCGACAGTTAATGTCTAATCATCTGGGATCCACAGGGGAGCACAGTGTGCACTGCAGCTCTCATTTGACCAGAAAACTCACAACGACATAATCCACAACTCCTCCGAGCCTCCGGCCGCAGCATCATGAGATAACACCCAAAAAACATGCAGCAATGCAGCTGCAAGGGCACGACGGATACTTATAGATGTATTTTAAATACATATGTTCTTTAAAAATCTTTACAAATGATTTATGAGGAAGGAAATATATTCCACATGTCGAGAAACCGAATGTAAAAACATAACTTTTCTTTGTTTACGAGAAGTTTAAGACATCTGTAGCACGAGGTTAAAGAAGGTTATGTCGTTTATTTTATCTCTACTTTATTTGACACATTGTCGGTAAGAACAGATGTGTGCAGATGTTTGAATGTCTTTGAACGGAGGAAGTTATTGAAAACAAAGGAGCCTTTTCTGTTAAAGATCATAATAATAATAATAAAAGAGTCAGTTAAATAATCCAAAGCCATTTCTTTAAACCTTCTTTGAACTCGTGTTGTTTCCCAGCGTCCTGAGTTTGTTTCATTGTCAGGTCAGTGTACTTTTCTGTGCTGCAGCTTTATCTCGCTGTGATGATGATGATGATGGGGGGGGGGGGGGGGGCATCAGTCTCTGTCCTCGTCCACAAAGAGCGAGGACAGAGACTGATTCTCCTCTCCACGCCGCACCGACACCCACATCCATTTAAATGAAGCTTCTTTGCTCAACGCTTTTTTTATTCACATCACAATTAAGAGTAAAACAGTTACCGTGACAACAAACTCTCCGCCTACTCCGCACTAGTTTAATGAGTAGTTTGTAAAAACATATAAAAAAAGGGTCAATTAAGTTAAAGATGAAGTTGTTGTGGCCGTTGTCTCAGCTCAGGTCAGGAGGCGGGAGGCAGGGGAGGATTGTGGGTAGCTGCAAAAATGGCTGCAACACACACAACCCCCCCCCCCCCCACCCCCCCACAAATGCAGTTTTCTCTCCGTCCTTGAAAGGAGGACGTCTACATGCTGTCAGGATCAGAACTTCGTGGTTGCGTAACGAGGCGGCGTGAATGTTGAACTTGGCGGCTCCGGTCTCAACGAGCCACTTTATCTGATTGATTTTTCTGCCCAGTTTGTTTTTGGATGAAATAAATAGTCGGCTAGGATTTGTTTCCAAAGCAAAAAAACCACACACATACTAGAGACAGCAAATGGACGGGTTCTGACAAAATGTAAAACAAAAAACAACTTTCCAAGTTCTGGTGAATAAATATCAATAAAGTAAAAGGACTGACATGAAATCAACAAGGTGAGATCTGAATAAAGAGGTCGATCTTTCTTTCTTCTCGGGCCTTGATTGATTTTAAACTGGAAGAGTAAAAACACCTTTTTTGGAGCACGTCCATGCAGTTTACCTGAAATCTATTATTCCTGAGGTGCGGGGATAAAACAGCAGCTGCTGCACACACATTATAAACTGTATTAAATCATCCGTCACCGTCCTGAAAAACGTCATGAAATATTGGACACCCAACAGTCCTCTCCGATCTAATTCAGTCTCTTCTGAGCGCTGCACCTCCGCCCATAAAGACGAGCCAGACTGACACTTAATACAGCGGGGCTTCATTTGTTACCATCCAATAACCAGACCTGCATTGTAGCTTTCATTAAATCACTAATTAAAACGCTCATAGTCACTGTTAAGAGTTTACAGATTATCTTTCCATCAGTTCAATTAGGCAAATTGCTATTTGCTACAGTGCTCTTTGTAATTTCATTTCATTAAGGGAAGAATTAATAGATGAACCTGCGTGGAGAATCGTAAAGGTTGGGAAGAGGGAACGTGTGCTCTATTTTCAAGCTCGATGGATTTTTCATCAAGAGTAGAGCTGAACTCGACTCGTCGTTTTATTTCATGTGGAACCGGGATTGAACACGGAGCTACTGCGGATCGGTCGAACATTACGAGCTACAACTCTCATGTCTGCAGGTGGTTAGCCTAGCTTAGCATAATGTAACTCTTGTATATGCAAAACTTCTGATTTAAACATTGTTGTTTGCATATGGATTAGGGTAGCAACAAAATGTCTGCGAAGCTTTGATGTTTGTACTCTGCTCCATTCACAGCACAAACACACAAGTCCTGGGAGTCTTGGTTAAATCTCTTTCTATTATCTGACTGACGTGGAGCGAATGCAAACTGTGGCAGTGTCTTTCCAAGAGAAGAAAAAGTAACAGAAAGTGCTGATCTTTTTGCACCGTGCACAATAAATCTGACACTGAACTTAACTGAACATAATAGTAAATGTAAATCATAAAACTGTAAATGTAACAGCCTGCAGAGTGATACCTTCCCCGGGTGAAGGTGGCTGAGTATCGCATTACCGCCATGATTCACACCGCCGTGACGCAGAGGTGCGGGACTGTATGTGTGTTGACATTTCTGCTTTTACAGCCGGGAGTTAAGGACTATCAATGCACATTTGTTGTTTTAGAGTTTATGGGCCATACATCAGCTGTATCAGGTGATGCATCTGAGAGAGCTACTCAGAGTCGTCTTCCCTCTGCAGAGAGGTGCATGCACTTATGTAACAGTACGAGCGAGAGACAGAGAAAGACGTTAAACTCATACGACGAGATATTAGTAGTAGTAGTAGTATTTAATTATTCAGATAAGATCTAAAGAAACATCTTGAATGAGAGAATCTGTGACTTAAAGTGTAAATTGCGGCGTGAAAGCAACAGAAGTCCTTTTGAATCCAATGAGAAAGTGAGTAACAGCGGCAGACACACAATATCTCCCGGCACATGTAATCCAATAACGCCTTGTACGGACAGTATCAGCTCTCACAAGGGAGGGAGTCGCTGTGGGTGTAATTCACTCGGCTACACCATTTACTATATGAGCGGCGCACACACACACACACACACACACACACACACACACACACACTCACACACACACTCACACTCACACTCACACTCACACTCACAGGGCTGAGGAGTAAAGACAAGAGTGTGAGGATAAAAAAAAAGGATTAATCAGATTAAAAAACACTTTCACGAATCAAAGTGGTAATAACTTCTGCGGAGACGTGGTGACTTATTGTTTTGGATCCCAGCTGAAGATACTGGACGCTTCACTCCGAATATGAGAGCTGAGGATTTATTCCTGAACCTCGTGTGAGTCCAGAATTTATTTACAGCTCAACTTGACTCTAGTAACAAAACAATCTTCTCATTTGTGATTTGCGGCGGTTTAATCTTTATTGATGTGCAGGGATTTCTGAGCTTCTATCTCTTTGTCAACACTGTGTTTTCAGTTTTCTAAATGTCATGCATTGTTTTGTTTTTTTTTATTTTTTATGTGTAGGTTTTTATTGATTCTAGCATCGCAGAGTTATAGTACCCTGTTGGTTTTATCAAAGGTCAAAGGTCAGGTGTTTAATTTTGACGGGATTAATTACCGATAACATTGACAGGGCTGTTTTTAGTCATTGTGGTGCCCTTGGGCTGACGTCAGGTCTGTCATCGAAAACACGTCAGTATTCTGGATAATCAATAAAGTTATAGTCCAAATATTTAAAATACTTCACGTGACTTCTTTCTGAACTAATCGCTTTTCCCACCGCTCGGCAACAAAGGATAATTATCAGTATTGATTATCAAAGGCAAACTCATGTAGAAAGACAGGGCTGGCAGGAGCAGCGCCACGACGCACACTGCTTTCCCCCAACACCGTTATTTATATGACTTCAGTTTCCGTGGTTACGGAGGATAACAGGATCAGTCCTAATAGAACTAAGCAGTGAAGGTCTTTGTGACCTGAACCATTGGGAGTGTGAGTGCGGCCTTAAAAATAAGAGAAGAAGAAAAATTCCTTCACAATATCCATGTGTGTGATTTGTTAAATTACATCCGACATGCTGCGCGGGCTAAATCTCCCTTTTCATATAATAACCTCTCATGAAAGCTTGTTAACATAATTCCACCTACATTTTCTCTCTGACCTTCATCATCAGTAATTGCCTCAATAAAAGCAGAGTTCACGTTTGCATGTGTTATGTGCTGGATGTAGGCGTTTTCCATTAATGCAGTTGAAATAAACATAAACAGTGACCAAGGGGCACGTCAATGTGAAGCACTGACACAAATTACTGCGAATAAAACTTCATCAATTAAATTTTAATGAGTGATTTTTTTTGTTTTTTTGTTGCCGCTTTGAGAGACACTTCAAGTATCTCTCATCTCGGCCACATTCAGCTCTTCAACAAAGACCGGCTCAAGCTCGCCTGCCGTGTCAGATGGCGCACGCAGGGGGCAGCGCCACGAGACGCCGGCTGTGATTAACACTTGTGATATCCACCGGCACTTCTCAGCTCTGTTGCCTCGCTTTGCTTTCTCCTTCGTGGGCTGTTCAGATTTAAGATAAGATGAAATTTTAATGACGGGGAAAAATGGGTCGATGGAGCCGCAAGACGGCGAAAAAGGCACGGCGAAGAAAGGAAACAAGGGAAAAGCAGGTCTTATAAAACACACGCCGACGATAAGTTAAATATTAGAACATTTGAGGAGTGTGTACGGGTGGAGAGTGGCAGGAAGTGCAGCGCAAAACAGCTTCTTTCTGTCCATGTATTTAAGCATGTGTTAGTTTGACGTATTTTATGTGTGTCAATACAAGAGAGTGTCGGAGGTGAACAGGACAGGTGCTCTGAAGACAACAGGAAGTTGGGTGTCATAGTTTGTCTGATACCTGAAGTAGTTCTGTTTATCTGTCCGTCCCGACTCTCCAGCTCTGAATATGAATCTTTTTACGAGCTTCTGTCGCTGCAGCATCATGTGAGCGATCAGATTTGTGTCTTTGTCGGTAGGAACTACTTCAAACTCTCTGTTGCTCCTGCAGTCTGTACATTTCGAGTCTGAACGGTTCACATTTTCCCCCAAGATTCAAATAAATAAAGAGAAAAAGTGACAGTCCTGGTCTGGAAAAGAAGACGACACAGGTTGAGGAGCTAAACCAAAACACCTTGAGCTGTGACCTCGGCGAGTGTGTGATTTGTAAAGAAGCGCCACCTGCACCACAAACAGAGACATTTCCAGGAGAGAGAGAAGCGGTAGAGTTTAGTTTATCAGAGTGAACCTGAATGCAACTGAGGCCTTCAGGTTTCACACACTTAACAACAGACAGGAATGACCCGTCCTGGGTTAGACACATGCACAAGGAGAAAATAGAAGAAATAGTCAATAACATATAGAATATAGGACTTTAAGGGAGATGGAACTTGACGAAGTTTTAGTTTGAAAACCCAGAAGGTCTTCCTTTAAAAAGATGTTGAAGGTCTGTGTGTTTCGGAGCAGGAGGATTCTCAGACTGAAGCCGAAGGACGACAGCAAAACAGAATAAACATTGATCTCCCAGCGGGGAAATTTGTCTTGGATTGCAGTTCTGTTTCTAATAACAGCAATAAATACAACATACGCAGCGTTCAATTCACAGACACAAAGCACTGATGTTTATCAGGACCGGGCACGAAGGTCAGGCAGAGAGGTAAGTGCACACTCAGCGGGAGGAGGAGATGTTCTTTGGTCGCAGTGAGGTCATGAAGAAATATTATCTTGGTGAAAAAAAAAGGATGCAGTTTCGAGAGTGACCTCAAGCAGGATGGAAGAGTGAGCGCATGAATAACAGCAACAGGAGAAAAACTCAAACTCTGATCAGTTCCTCAGTTAAAGATGTTTCATTGGCGGCTTTACGACTTTTATTTTGAAAGGGAAAGTGGAGGGTCGGGCCGGCTGGGAATCAGACTGGGGACCTGCTGCTCACAGCTCATTATGCCCATTTGGTTCACGCCTTAACCAGTCGGCCATCAGGACACCCCTCTATTAAAGATTTATTAATTTCCACAATCTGCTTCATGCAAATCGTGGGTTAATTATTCATCTATTTAAATTAGAGCTGGAACCATTACTGGAAGTGAAAAATGCCAAACTCTTGCACTGTTTGGACTCACGGCGAAACATAAGCATTAATCAGGAGAATAATGGCAGCTCTAATTTAAAATGACTGATGGCAGAAATGTCCCACAGTTTCTCTGTACACTGTACAAACAAAGCCAACACAATAAAAAGGTGCTATTGTCAGTGTTTAAACCACAACTGTAATACGTCATAATTTCTTCGCCATTCATCGATAACTTTCAGTCCTACGTGAGTGTTTTTTAGAGCTGGTTTAACTTCCTGTTTGTGACTCCTGTGAAATTGATCTGAGATTCTGCTTGTGCACAGGCCCCCGAGGCCCCCTGTTTATTTCCAGGTCTCCCCTATACAGTTCACCTAAACGTTAACAAATTGAAGCAGTTGTGCTATCCACACTGGTGTATTTACTCTTTCACAGTGACAGGAACAATCAGGTGGAAAACAGCAAGCAAATCAGTCCCTATGTAACTCTCACTCGAGTTAATACAAGCTACTGTATGTGAGACTGTGAGGCAAGACTCACAGGCAGGAACCCAGAAATATATACGACACAAGACACGTCCTGAGCGGAATAACCAGTCAGCGCAATGACAGGAACCAATCCTGTCCACCTGTGGGGGACAGGGAGGGCGGGGCTAAATAAACCTGAAACCTTGTCAGTACAGAGAGAGAGAGAGAGAGTTAGCATTAGCACAACCGCTAACACTGTGTCAGCCACTGCCAGTTACAAGCTAACAAATAACGTGAACTCGTGCTCACATGCTAACGCTAACTAGCTCTACAATCTTCCCAGACTGCGGCTTGTTGCTGTGTTTCCTCTCCTACTACATCGTATGATTGACAGATGGTTCATCCAATCACCTGCCAGCTATCTGTTTATTTATTTATTTTCCAAACAGTTTCCAGTTTCCCAGATGGTTCTGTGTAACAAACCATCTGCTGCGTCAGGTGACACTGTGTTTATACACTGCCATGAATAAAGAAGAAAACATGGAAATATAAACAAATATGCACCTGAACAAATCCAGGTGTTTGCAGAAAAGCGTGCATGTGTGTTGAACTGTAAAACACAAACAAACAAACAAACAAACAAACAAACATATATACACCTTATCGCCTTCATAGTGCAGATAAGGAGCCCAGTCTGTGCTTCACTGCTATCACACAGTGCAGGCGGAGGAGACAAACTGCAGCACGACTGCACTGTGTTGCTTGTTCTCACTATCAACACCGTCATCTGGATGTTATTCACGGATGGAGGAGGCGTTCGAGATAATCAAGCGATTGATTCATTCACCGATTCCCTCGTTCGGGAACGAGATATCACCGACAGGACGGTGACACCCTTTTTCAAAGGCGCCGCATTTCCAACCACGTTCGCTCTTTTCCACAACGTTACGTTTCCAACATTGACACCGAGCTCATGTTCGGACGGAGGCGTTGGTCCATGATACTTCTGCTGCTGGAATGATTGACAATGACGATGCAAAACACATTCATCCTGCGGCCACAGAGGTAATTACTGTGTCTAATGTGGGACCAATTAGCAAAGGCCCATCAAGCTGCACTGCTTCTCATGTGCAATTATATTTAATTACATGATAGAGGTATTGCTGATCGCAAGAGAGGACGAGACCAGGGATACGCGCTTATCTGGGAAAAAGGTTGTCCGGTCCAAATCGACGCTGGTTAATAAACTGTGCCAACCCATAAAGAAGAAGAAGGTGCACTCCATATTTAGCCACACTGGGCGTCTCTTCAGAGGAACAATACATGAGGGTTTGGGACCAAAATGGAAAGTGTAATTGGGCTCTGAGTGCTGCAGTGCGTGACGGAAGACCAGCCAGACCTCTTCAGATATTTCAACAAATGTGAGTCCATTTATGAAACAACAGGAAATCACCAGCCTTTCTCCAATCTCATATCGACGCACCTGGTGATGTGACACAGTGGAGTCCCGACCCCACACCTGTACATTTATTCTATTTCATTTTTTTTTTTATAACTAAACTCAGATCCTCTGCTGAGAAATCGCAGCTGATCCACGTGATACACGGCCTGAGGTCAGAGATCTCTTTTGGTTCGACTGCCAAGTTAGTCAGAGCTGTCAGCTCCGCTCTATTGTTGCCGCGGCAGCAGTGATGTCGTGGAAAATAAAACAGGTGAGCTACCTCGGCTCAGTCGAAGACGACTGGAGCTCTCTGCTCCCCCCGTGTCTTTGCAGTAGTTTCTCCTCTAAACTGGGACGACTGGACCACGATTTCACATTTTAACCATTAACCGCTCGCTAAACCCCGCCCCCTAAATTTAGCACCCATAGCAACAGTCAGCAGGCTCGTTAAGCTTCGGGGGCGGAGTCCATGAGGCACTGTTAAGATTCACCCTCGCTCTCAAAGCCTGCTGATTGACAGATGTTCACTCTCTTGAAAGCAAAGCAAAAGTACTGCAGGTCAGATGGCTGAAATATAAATATACAAATTTAAGTATTTATGGTTAAAAAAAAAAAGAAGAAGAATATAATACAATACAATGTGCAAAATATTTACTGTTCTTTACACGTGACTCAGCAAAAATAGACAGGGAGACGAACCTGCTGACGTTTCTGTGTCTGGGTCGAATCTGAATGTGACGCAGACATGAAAAAAAATAAAAATAAATAATGAATATGATATTTTTCAACCACTGCAGCAGCTGCATGTGGAGACAGTGAAGGCCACATGTGCTAAATAGTCACAGCAGAAAGTAATGTAGGTTATAATTATACACAAGGGCAGTGTGTCTCTCTCTCTCTCTCTCTCTCTCTCTCTCTCTCTCTGGTCACATCCATCAAACAACACGTGGACATCTACCTTTAGACTATATGACACCTTTAAAAGCCACTGATGACATCATAACACACTGGTGTGCGCTGTAGCAACGGTAGCTAACAAGGACAGGGCTCAGTGAACGCTCACTTCATTCCTTAAAGACTTCTTTAATTAATTCCTAAACAGAAATTCTGATGATTAGAAGTTTGAACTAGGGTTGGGCTGAACTGATGGATGATAACTACAAACAGAAAATAAAGCCTCATGCACTTTTCATCATCAAGATCCTGACTGGTTTCAGCTAGCTTACATTCCACATAAAAGGTTTTTGTTTTCATTTTTTAATTTATTTTTTGGTTGGTCTTTTAATCTGAAAGATTTTACACGACTTCCTGGTGCTACAGTTCAGTCGGAGAGATTTAAATGTGAGAAAACAAAGGCAAGCTGCTGGTCACAAAGAGAAGTATGAGCGGAGCCGCTGAGTTTCCCTCGCCGTCTTACTTTGTCAATATTTACCGCTCGTAGTTTGATCTCAACTCCGACTCCAAGTTTCTCTTTTCCCTAATGAGATTTGTTCGGCTGATATTTCATCTGCCGCGCTCGGCGATAACCAGGAGCCATGCAAAAGGCGAGCGAATCAGGCCCGCATCTGAACCGAGACGCAATAATGAGCACAATTTTCGCAGGGTCCGCTGCAGGAGAGCCTAATGCCCCGTCTGTAACCTGCTGTGTAGTAATGACTGTGCACGTCACTCTCTAATGCTACTCCCTCAAAGATACACACAAACAAGGATGTGGAGAAGATGTACACCCATGCGCAGACAAACACCAGTGTTGTTCTAAGTGTTTTCATTACGCTCTTTTACCCCACATACACTAATGGCCAATTATTTCTGCAGAGGTAAAGCGAGTGTTTTAGCTGCAGACTTTGTCCTGTGAGCTGTTGCTTTGTGAGGGGGGGGGGTGTGTTGGCAGGTGGAGTACTCCCAGCGTCCAGGGGGAGATGGGGTTCATCCACAATGGTGCAGGCTTCTCCGTAGAGCTGACATTTGTGGGACCTAATAAAGCATAAAGCTATATTTCTTATTCCCTTTACATAGGCGCTGGCTTTCACCCCGTTTTTTCATTGTTTCCCCAGGAAATTTATCACGGCGCTGAAAAGGCCTGAGGAAAAGTACAGTGAGACCCCGTGGCATTAAAACTCTCCACTAAAACCAATAACAGAAATTGTTTCAGGTTGAGTGCAGGGAGCAGATGACACCTCCTCTGTCTCCTTAGACAACAATGGCCGACCGCATGAACAGAGGAGTATCGACTGTTTCTATCAATTATTACAACTTCATACTCTCCTGTTTTATTATTGAAACCTGGAGGCAGAGCTCCCACGACTACAGGAAGTACAATCAATTCAAGTTAAAATAGGAACTTAAGTCAATGACAGTGGAAAGTCCAATCAAAGCTTGAACCCCACCCAACTGCAATAAACCCGTTAAACCTTTACGATAAAATAGCAAAAGGAGAATAGAGGAGATATTTCTGTGTTTGTGTTTCTGACAGTCCTTCTCTCACCGGTGATGTCACAGCCGTCCATGCACCAATCAGGATTTAGCATCATGTGAACAGTTTTTTAAACTAAACTTTAAATGTGACTTTTGCTAATTGAATTTGTTATAGAACATCATTAAGAATCAAAAAACTTCACGCTTTCTGACGCTACATCTGTAATAGTGACATGAATGTATTTCTACTCAATTCTGATCAACGGAGAAATACTTGACAGCTTGTTTTTCATCTATAAATCAATCTCCCATTCTCTGAGTCTAACTGTAATTAAGTTAGCATTTAGATCTAGTCCGAGAAAACCAAAATTGTCATAAACTTGACCGCAAATGAGTTTATTTTCCTCAAACTTCGACACCACGCAGCAGAGCGGAGTGATGTCTGGAGCGTGTTTGGCTCATTAGCCGCCGAGGTGTAGCACAGGATGTTTGACTGGTCTTTGAACATGTGGCTGCGTCGGGGTTTGGACTAACGTCGACATACCGGTGACATCAAAGAGAATATATGAGAGGCTGAGAGGTACGCTACGCCATATTGAGGTGACAAGAGCCTGCAGCAGAACACACACACACACACACACACACACACACACACACACACTGCTGCCATCAAAGTGTTTTTGTGTGTGTGTGTTGGAGAAAGACAGGAAAAGAAAAAGAGAGAATTTGTTGTATATGTTGTGTATGTGTTCTGCCCGAGGTTTATTACCTCACTATCTAAAACTGATGAAATTAACTAGGTGTAAAAAACACAAACCAAAAACATTTCTGTTGACTGAAATAAAATAAACGATAACTAACTGAAACTGTGTTGTGTGTTAAACTAAAATAAACTAAAAAAAGTTGTAGAGAAATCGTCTGGTTTCCCTCTCAGCTGATAAACTGTCGTGACCCAGATATTTGTCGATCCCTGTTTTATTTTGCAGCTTTCGTCGTGTCTCATGTTGATTCTACTCTCTGTCTCTGTCCCGTCTCCCAGCGACGTGTTTCAGCTGTGTTCAATCACCCTCCTTAAAGTCTCTGTCCTCGTCACTTGGTCTGCTTTGCTGTTGTCATGGCGTTGTTCTGTTGTTGTTGTTGTTGTTGTTGTTGTGTCCGGTTGAACTTTTGTAGTTAAACAAACAAACACACTAAGTCGATACAAACACCTCCCATGACAAAAGGAAAACAAACTAGAATCACTGTCTCGTGGTTGTCTCCCTCCACCAACGGATGAATTTGTGAGTTATGGCCTTTGACCTTTGACCCTCTAAAGCTCTAAGCAAAGCAGGTGAGGACAACAACTCCCATGATCCCACGTCATTTCAGTGTGTTGTGGAGTGTGATGAAATTCAGTGGCGGTGAGTTAATTGCTATTTGAACTGTTGCAAGTCGGCTGTGAAAACATTCTGGCATCCGCAGGAACACGGAGGATCACCTCTGCGTATTCACACACGCCGCGGCGAAGAGCGAGCGAGGGAGGCGGTGAACGAGAAGAGGAGATCAGGAGTGCGGACGTCACTCTAACCCGGCGCTGCGTCTCCACAGGAAGCTCCCTCCTCTGCTCCACTGTGTGTTCTCGCTTTGTGCGCGGGTAAACACACGGCAGGGACGTCCTCAGAGGAGACGCGCTGCAGCAGGAGATCACAAAGACCCAGCGCTGGTTGTCACAGGAGACCGTTAGGTTTACAAAAGACGGTTTTTTTTTAACTGGCGGAGGTCGCAGACTCAGTGTGTTTCTCCTCCCTCCGCTCCCAGTCTCTTGCGACATCGGCGGAAAGAAAACCAGCTCTTGATGTTTCTGTTATTCCATAGTTTGTTCCACCAGTGTAAATCTCCTCCTAACACACACATGTCTGCGTCTCCTCTCCGCTGTGCCCCCCCCCCCCCCCCCATGCAAATGATACCTCTCTCTCGGGAATCAGTGAGTGTTGCCACCTCTCAGGCAAAGTTTTAACTACTTCTCCATTGTAATTTAGCACCAGGATAACAGCTGCAGGAGTGTTGCTATTACAGCCCATCCTGCACATCCTCAAAACCCTCGGCACTCGACGCAGCCCCGCTGTGAGCAGGCAGGAGAGGGAGCGGGAAATAAATGGAGACGAACGAAGCAACAATTTACTGTGATTTTTGGATTTTTGCCGAACCGCAGCGGGAAACTATTACTGGTTTGTCTTAAAGCTCAACAGTGCAGACGTGTTGTTGACATTTCTCACATGAGCAGCAACAGTCGACACTTTTTATTTTGACCTTTTGTTTTCAATTTCAGTTTAACTTTAACCCCCTGAAAACAACAGACACAATCTACGGATTCTCAGCTTTCAGATGGGACAGTGAACTAACCATGTGTGACAAACAGTGACTTTATTCTACGTCTCATTCATGATGTTTGCTCTGAACAAATCATTTAAAGTCAGTGTTTCGCCGACGCGATTGATGCTAACCTTCGTTTCTATTGTTTCTTTAATAACTTATGAACCAGATGTTCAGGGATTAAACCGTTAAAACACACGTCTAGTCTGTTCTGGTTTAGTGACGTATTATAACTTTAAGACGGGTTCAACACGGTAAAGCCACAGAACGTAACGACCTCGTGCTTCGCGGAAATGAACCAGGAAGTGAACGAAGCTCTCGTGGAAAACGCCTCAATGACATCATCTTAATTAACTTTGGTACCAAGTGAAACATGAGTCACACACTAACTACAAACTTTATACTGAGCGAATATCTGTATCGACAGTTTAAATCCCCGTGCAGGTATGAGGCAGAAACGCTGGAGATAATAAGTTGACTCCCACACACTGATCTGTTTATTTAAAGGTTCTGTGAAATGAAAAATGTCTGTGTTCATCGTCTCTATGTGGAGGTGTTGTTCCGCCAAGAATATGTCAAGTGTTTCTGCTTGTGGAAATTTTCAAATCAAAATCTGACCTTTATTCTTTTCCTACGGTAATTAAAGTGTCATACACAGAATTACAACCTGTTCTTTGGGCTGATCAACACCTCCATCATGTGAAATCTGCATTTTTTTCTCTGTTTGCAGCAACTAACGTGGGTTGAATGTTTTCAGAGCATAAAAAAAACAAAGTGTGAAGGTGGTTGTTATTTGCTTTTGTCGTCAGGCCAGTTTCAATCAAACATGATCAAAACTCACACCCACACACTCGTCTTGAAACTGATGAGCAGAGGTTTGACAGTTAAACAATAAATGGATAGGATATATATTTCCTAGCTTCACTCTGACAATTGCTCATTTAGTCAAGAACATTTAGTGACACGTCGGAAAGACTCTCATCCTGTGGTTTAGCTAAAAGCTAAAGCTTTGCATAAATCCCTCACATCAGTGCTGTTAGTCAGAAGGTCACAGCAACAAGCTAACGTTACAACACAAAGCTAAAGTCTCCATCACGCATGAACACACGTCTTCCGCTGCACCTCAGCTTGTTGAACGCGGCAGTAAACATTCGGCGGGGAAAAGTGCACAGCTAATCTCAGTTTGAAGGCTAATTAGCTCATTAGCTGCTCAGCTGCAGCACATTAAGCAGCGTGTAAAATGTACCTGTAAATGTCTCTTTGGTCCATTCAGACGCTTCTGTGAAACCGTCAACAAGCTTTGTGTGTCACTCCCCTGCAGGGGCTCAGCGCGTCGGCTGCTGTCAATCAAAACGAAAACAGACACGCCCCCCCGGCCTCTCGGAGGAACAGGAACACATTAAGCTTCTAGACAGAGCTTTTCCTCTTGCTTTTAAAAAGGAAGATAATTATTATATTTGAGTGCACAAAGAGACGAGCAGTTACTAAAGGATGTGACTGATTCTTATTTTGGTCGGGACCATAAAATATTTTTTTTACTTTTATTTTCAGAAACAAAATCAGCGTCGGAGCTGGGTCCGTGCCGTTCTTTGGTCTGACTCCAGGAGACTTCCCTTTTCCGGGCGAGGTGCTGCAGCTCTGACTGTGTCAATCCCTTTCGGGTTTTGTAAATGGCTCTTAGCCCGGCCCCTCCCCCCCAGGGAGGTGGCGAGGAGTTACTAATCCCTCATGTTGAAAGGAGCCAGGTGAGGTGGTTCAGGCATCTGATTAGGAAGCCTCCCGGGCCTCCTTTAGAGGTTCTCCAGGCACGTCCACCTGGGAGGAGACCTCAGGGTAGACGGAGAACTCGCTGGAGGGATTACACCTGCACCCCACCTGGTCTGGGAACACCTCAGAACCCCCCAGGAGGAGCTGCACCTCTAACTACATAATCAGACAGCACTAAAAAATGGTGAACTCCATATATACTTTCTAGGGAGAAGTGATGGATCGCAGACAGAGGCTGTAACTTTAAAGTCCTTGCACACATGTGCTACACCTACACAGGTGACTTCCCTCGCCCCGGTTTTACTTCTCAGGTCTGTTTGGGTCTGAAAACACCTGTGTGAATGCGCTAATTAAACCTACGCTCAGGTCAAATAAGAATGTGTCTCATTTCAACAGGTTAACAAGCTCTCAGTCGGTGGAGGACATTTCCACAAGGTATGAAAGATGTAAATTAGAAATAATACAGGATAATAATGATATGATGATAAAAAGAATGACAGCTGAAGGTCATATTGTTCAAGCTGGCTCAATGTCACTATCACGGCCTTTTTAAAGAGCGCAGAGCCATAATGAATGTTATTATTTACACTCCTACTTTCCCTCCTGCCTGCTGCCAAAACAGCAGATTCTGTGTATGAAAATAAAGTGACAACACCTGCGCGGATGCACTTTATAAACTCACCTGTGAGTGGGAGTTACAATTACACGCGCATCACCGTCAAAGATGACGGCTGTTTGCTTTGACAGCAAACTTTCGCCTTCGAGAAAAAGGAATTACTATTCAGAACCTCGTCAGTGCCCGACTCATTAACGGCTTACATGACCCTACATGTAAAGCAGTATATGTTACATGAGCACAAAGTGTGTCCTGCAGAGCCGGCGTTAAATTACACAGGCAGGTCATTACACTGAGGCAGATCATTCTCACTTCTTTTCACCCAGGCTTGTTTTACTCACTCCTCTCATTTCATGCACAATAACCTTCTTAGATGAAGGGCTTATAGCTGGAGTGATACAACGCATGAACTATCAATGAATATTTTATAGCATTTCCATATTAAATTTTTAATTACATTTTAAATAGGCTGATATTTAGAGATTCCTTTTAACCAATTACATCAGAAAATCCTAATATTATAAGTAAGTTGATTTTATTCAGGTTATTTTTGTGCAAATATCTTCTACCAAAAGCCTTTCGGCAGATTAGCTCATGACGTAGATTTAAACACATGTTTACACTGCTCCGGGCTGTTGTCTGAGTTCACAGATATGTCAGAGGATTTTCAGTGTTCTGGTATGGAGAAATAATAAGTGAGTGGGTGTTAATTATGCTTAAGAAGTTAATGGCTTTTCTGTGTGTGAATGTGATGGAATTTATGGCTCTAAAATAATGTGATTTCTGCGGTGGCCTTGAGAGTTTAACGCACTGAAAACAGACAAAAGAAAAGCAAAGACAGGAAACATCTTCGTCAATTTGACAACACACGTGCTGCAAACGAAACACCTTCCGTTGTCGTCTGTGCTACTTGCAGCGATTTCCTGTATTTGGTTGTGTTGTGAGTATTTGCAGCGTTTGTGTTGTCAAATTGACAGTAGCTGTCCAGATACGCTTCACACATGCACATCCAGTTGAGCAGGGAATCTATTCATCGTCGCTGTCTGCACGTACATTTCATAAGTGTTATCGTGTTTGGCACGGCAATAAGTGGCCCTGGAACGAAGCGGCCGTTTGTTTGGAGCCCATTTATTTTCTGGTGAAATGGTATGTCATTACATTTCACTAAAGGAAAAGACTGACGGAGAGCGACTGAGGAAATATATACAGAGAAATAATGAATTTTCCAAGTAGTATATGCATTTAAATCTGCATCAAAAAACTCAAGTCTGCACTGATCTATAAATGAATGAGTACCAGCATCTTTTATCCACAGCTGCCTCCATCTGCCTTCAGCAAGCTAACTCTGATTCTTCCTCCTTTTCTGACGGTAAAATAATACGATCGGCATGAAGGAGGATTCTTGCAAGGACAGATGAGACGCAGAGTGGCGCCTCTTCTTTTTATTGAGATACAGAGCGGGGTGCGATGGCCGACTACTGCCTCGGAGCTGAAGGTCACACGTGCACGCATCGATCACACCCAGGAAAAGTGAGAGGGAGAGACTTGTCTTGATTTTCTGGCGCTGTCAGCTCCCGTTGAACCAAGCCAAGTAACGCTCTTTGACTTGAAGCAGGGGAGCTGGAACAAGTGAGTGTGTTAAAAGAAAAAAAAAAAATGGAGGGAGGTAGGAGATCCCACACACCTCCTGTACGCTTTGATACCCGGCTCTGTCCTTGAGCTCGCCGCCAGCGGAGGGTCCCATGGTAACCTACCGTGGAAAACAGGGACGCTGGATGAAGCAGCCGCCGGTCACAGGGAAGGAGACGAACCCTGCGTTACAGCAGGTAGCATTCAAAAGGTAAAACTACTGCTGCCCATTTACTTTAATGCACCGTTACTGTACTGAGCTCACCCACCTACTGCCAGCACACATCACAGCCACCCACACACACACACACACACACACACACACACACACACACACACACACACACACACACACACACACACACACACACACACACACACACACACCTTTACAGCCTCTCTGATCTCTAATCTCTGTGTATATAACATCACTCTCTCACCTGGTGGATTTATATCAAAGCTGAATGCCAGCATAGTCAAAATAATACAAAGGATTTGTAACATAACTTCTCTGCCTCATGTACACACACACACACACACACACACACACACACACACAAGTCCCTTTATTTGGAATACGTGTCGTCTATGAGGATTTAAATCTCAGCTCACACCTTCCTGATTCATCAACAGCAGCCATTTAACACTGTGCTGATGAGTGCTGTGCTGTTTTAACATACTGTGTGTGTGTGTGTGTGTGTGTGTGTGTGTGTGTGCGTGCGTGTGCACATGAAAGCTGCCCAATTGAAATGGCTTGAAAAGGAAAATCTGCCAACATGTACAAGGCCGTCCTCTATTGTGCGCCCTGTCAGGTGGAAACTTTCTATTTCTCAAATGTCAACTTCTCAGCTGCAGCCTTGTTTCCGGCCCTGAGCACCGTGTACCTTGGACTCGGCCAGTGGCTCCTGAAATACGCTCGTAAAAGGCCAAAGTTGCGTAAATTTCTCCAACAAGAAGACAATATAGTAATTAGAAAGAGAAATCTGAAACTTTCTGCCCCTTTTTTAATACGTAAAGATCAAGCTGGAACTTCTGCAGTTCCTATAACGGCCACTTGGGGCGGCTCCAAAACTGAGTCAATCCTCAGACTCTCATGTTAAACACATGTTTACAAAAACAGCTTTGGTGTCTGGAGCTAAATTTCCTCTTTGTGGTGAAGAGGGAGCTCGATTCACCGCTCCATTTTCATCTTCATCTTCTTCACTTTGCTTTAAACATAAATACGGAGACAATACGAGGGTCTGACTCTCACTGCTCTGCGTGTGTGGCAGGTTTGTTGCACCTCAAGCTTTTGCTACGGTGAATGAGCATGCAAAGGTGAGAGAAACTCAGCCCTCGCGGCATCACCTTCCCTCCTCCTCCTCCTCCTCCCCCTCCTCCTCTAAACTTCTCTCCGGGCGTTCACTCCTTCCTGGCAGCCGGGGCTCTGGAGTCCCTTTTGTCATTTCCACCTCTATCACAGCCACATCCGCGACGGGAGCCCCCACTGCACTGCGCATTTTCAGGTGTCCCTTGAAAGACAAACCTCTTCTCCCGGCGAGAGCGCATACATTCAGTTTACAGAGCGATCAAACAGTCCAGCACCTCCGTAATCTCTCCCTCCCTGTCTGAGTCCGCCCCTATCTTCCTGGACAAGCTGTTAGTAATGAGAGTGGGGTGTGCGCCAAGCCGTTTGGCTGTGTAATCCCTTTCATAATGCCCTTCACTCAAGGGCCAGGGGTCATAAATAAACAACAGAGCGAACGGCAGCGCGGCATCGCAGGCGGCGGGCAGATTGCAAAGTGGTCTCGCCCAGGAGCGGCGGTGGGGGTGTGTTACGCCGCTGATGACTGAAAGGGTCACACGGTGCCACGGTGAGACTGCTGCAGAGACTTATTATGCTGAAGGTGTGATGGGCGGGGAGGGAGAGGAGAGGAGGGAGCGCTGAATGGCTGAGCTGTCTAGGGGTTATGTTGACTGCTGGACCCTGTGATGATAGGGAGCTCCCGTGGGGAGGAGGGGGAGGGGGGGGGGGGCTAGAAACCGTATCCCACTGCAGATGTACTCTTTGGGTGTGTGTGTTAGCACATGACTGGATGTGTATATGAGGCCGTGTCAGTGTGTGTTCGTGCACGTCCCGGCTGTTGGTTCATCGGCTGCAGGCGTTTCTGCAGGAGCGGCTCGGTGCACATTTGCCATCGCTGCAAGGTCAGAGCGGACCTCGCTGCTCGCTGTCAAAATGGAGGACAGGAAGGAGGCAGGTAGGTGGGTGTGTGTGTGTGTGTGTGTGGGTGGGTGGGAGGAGAGTCATCATTGTCTCTCTGGGGGGGCCCCTGGGGACCTGAGCCCTTGTTGAGTCCTTGAACTCCTCTCTTTTCTGGCTGCTCACAAACAGAAAATAAATGCCTGCCTCTCTGAAACACAGTGCTACAGAGGAGAGAGCAGAGGAGGAGGAGGACACGGTGTTTCTATCAATGATATGTTACGTGCTCTTACGCTGTAACAGGATGAGCCATTGTGAAAGGGGGCAGCTATGACTGTGACAAGTGAATTTCTTTCTCGGGTTAAATTAAGCACCTGTCCATCAATCAGGCGCTGGTTATACAAACCCAGGCAGGTGAATCCAACACCGATGACGTGTCAGAATCAGACACACCAAATACCTGTTTGTATCTACCTGTGTTAAATGCACATAACATACATTTACACAACCTCTACAATATTCATTACAGAACAGCACTGTTGCGCTGCTGTAACCTTGTACACACATTTAACAGTGACAGCTTGACCTCCACACAGATTTACACATATACTGTATATATTATATGTTATTGTCCAAACATACTTGTCCAATAAAGCTAATTTGATTCTTAAAGCCTCCAGTGTAAAGGTCTCTGTCCATGTGTAGTTTGATTATAGATCAGCTCTAGCTTCTATATTAATACTGTGAAAGTATCAAAGCCTCAGTCCACAGAGAAATGCTCACAGCCTATATTCAGAAACTGAGCCTTAAAACCAGCCGTCAGGACTTCTGGAACTTTGTGATGTCACAACAAAGCAGTCACCAAGCCCCGCCCACCTGGACCCACCATCCAAACCTTTGCAGGATTTGGTTTCTCTGACTGTTTTTACCTGAAATCTGTGTTTTAGAGCTGCACTGATTAGGTGATTAATAAGAAAAGTAATTGACGTCGTTTGAGTCGCCTTTTAAGCAAAGACTCCATGTATGTGTTCAGTGTTTTATATCATAATAAAGTGAATATGTTTTGGGTTTTGCGCTGCTGGTTGAATGAGTCATTTAAAGGACTTGGAGACGGTGATGGAAAATCAACCTCTGTTGATTGTGTGGCAACGGTGTGACAGAGTGGAGCTAATTCACACCCACAAACGAGTCCACATCCACAAAACCGAACCAAACCGAAACTGACTTCCATACAGGTGTCAAAACACACACCGCAGCGTGCTGACATCCAACCACAATCACACATGACATGACATGGTTCTTATTCTTACCTGCTGTAAATATCTCCTGTAATCATTAACAAGAAAACTACAGCTGAAATTAGTCATAAGTAATTAGTATTTTCAAACTTGATTAATCATCAGTCAGTTTTCAAGCAATTAGACTTTGGCCAACTACACACTGACTTGCCAACACCGGAAAAGCCATGGTTTGGATGGCGATGTGTGATGAGTCTAAGCTTGATATTTCCCGCTGGTTTTTCTCATCAGTCTATTTCCAGTCTGTGTTTAAATTACTGCAAGAAAAAGTGTCACTTAAAACTAAAAGTGTGCGCACGCATGCCCACATCTGTGCCACAGCAAAAGCCCCTTTACACCGAAATTAGCCCTACAATTACTTTTACATAACATACCACCGACACAAAGTACTTAGTATGCTATGCAACCCACTTTGAGCCACCAGAGATGGCTACAAAGCCTTTCCTCCCACGGATAGGAGTGGAGAGTAAGCATGTGTGGTGGAGTGCTTACGTCCAGAGAAATAGTTCAGGGCAGAACTTTGAAAGTTTTGACTTTTCTTTTCTTCTCCAGTTCAGTCGAAGCAGCAGAAACAGAAATGTTCCAAAATGTAAAAGTGAATGTCAACATGTTTGCCAAGACGGTAGCGGAGAAACCGAAACTCACAAATGAACATGGACGAGGACACACACACACACACACACACACACGCACACACACACACACATGCACGCACACACACACGGCACCCTTTCTTTCTTTGTCATTCCCTTCATCTTTTACCTCATTTTCCCTTCGCTTTCTTTCTCACTCTGCTCTATTCTCTCGCCTTTTTTACTTTCTCTCTTCCCCTCGCTTTCAAAAAAAAAAGAAAAAGAAAAGAAAAGAGAAATGACCTAGTTGATAAAGGCAGACGTGATAAATGGCCACAGAAAATCCTGCCTTTTGAACCTAGTTCTAATTTTATGCGGCATCAAAACACTATTGTGCCAAAGTCCAAGCCCCCACATTGGAGTAAATACATTGCAGCACATAAAAGCCCCCTTATGAAGTGTACTGTCAGTGTGTGGAGGGAGGGCCTATTCATCTGCAGAGTTTAGCTTTATCAAAGTCATGCATGGTTAAGAGTATGCAATCGCTCAGTGAATATACAAAAGACTAAAGGATTTGGGTTAGGAGAGAAACCTCACAGTCCACACACTCTGGCTAATTTCTAACATCAAACACACTGTTCAAAGGCGTAGTGTCCGACTTGCGTGTGTGAAGACACCTCCAGGAAATGCAAAGAGTGGGGGGGGGGGGGGGGGGGGGGGGGGGGGGGGGTGGGGGGGGGGGGGGGGGCTGTAAGAGAGAAGGGAGCGGAGGTAAATGGTCAAAGCAGAAGTGGCCAAAGGAGATTTACTGTGCAACAGGAGCAGAGAATGTAAAATGGATTCACTGAAGGTAGCTGCATGAAAAAACATTTTCATTTTCAAACGCTTTCACCTTGATACCTTGTTCTCAACAGACAACCCTCAAACATTAGTGTGTCCACCGGTGCGCATTAACCTCTGGCAAGCTTATGTTCAGTCAAAAGCCAAGTGAGTGGCCCCTTGAAGCTGCAAGGTTCATTTACACCTACAATACAATAACGTGGAAGGGAACAAACAACCTACTGTTGATTTTCCTACTCCACGTCTCGAGGCTTGAAAATCAAAAGTGGCAAGTAGGAGGTTCCTCACTCTGGACCAAGGTGTTTATTAACGGGTAAATTGGACTTGACAGCTGTTAGAGAAAAGGTCAGGTGATCAACACAATCATTAGGAATGGCCTTCTAGAGACAAAACCAATCAATAACCAATTTAATGTCAATCTGGCCAGTAGTTGTTGAGGCACTGGACAAAGGTGTTGGACAGACCAATGGACCACTCACTCACAACATTTAAAAAGGTAAAAGCGTCATACCAGCAAAGACATGACAATATGACGATTCTTTATTATACCACATTTTTCATCACCCATGATAACAATTCCTAATGATCAATTATCAATTATAATAAAGGGGCTGATTGTAATTTTTCTCTGACGAGGTCGTGGTGACTGTCGCTTGACAAAAGCTTCGGTCATCATTGTCTTTATAGTAGAAGAAGTTATAATACGTCCTCTGAGCAGCGCTACATCTCCAGGGCAGATTGGAGGCTACAGTTACTCGGTATCGGAAAGTGATAAGACAGGCCGGGGCTAGCTGGTTAGCATGCTAACTTCCGTAGAACAAAAGATGCGATGGAGACGAGAGCTAACGTCGGTGTTTCTTTCCACCTTTGGAGACAGCTCTTATTCAGTAAAGGAAAGAAGTTTGATGCTGAACCTGCTACATTTCTATAAGACTGGTAAGTAATGCTAACGTAGGCTAAGTAGTGATAGCAAAACAAACAAAAAATACCTCCTTTAAAGCGACTTGGACCCAAACAAGAGATGGGATAAGAAAACAGATGGATGGATTAATTTAAGAAAAACGACTTCTTCAGTTATATAGATTTAAGTTTTTGCTTAAACCAACACTTGTTCGTTTTGAGTGGATGAGTGGATCATAGCTACTGCGGCTAACAGAAGTGAAATGTCTGATGGTGCTGAAACTGAAGCTCCACAAAAAAAGGACTGAGCTGCCTCCCACAGCCCACCTTTAGTTTAAAGGTGTTGTCTCCTGGCAGCCTGCTCTGTTACAAAAACATCTTGTGACTAGGATTGCTGCCAACAGGTTTAAGGTTGAAGACTTCCTGGTGCCCTGAAGAAAGCTAAATTTAATGCTTTTTTGACTTTTTTTAAGACTTTCAAAGACATGCAAATACCCTGCCAAAGGTGGGGTGAAAACCCTGAGGGGCAAGGTGCAATAAAAATCGAAATATAGAGAAAACAACGCACACAATCGGACAACCTTTGCCCTGAAGGAATTCACTGTTGAAGTCAATTGTACAAAAGGTGACAGTAATTACTTGTGTAAAGACTGAGAAACAAGAGCTTAGGAGTTCATTCCTTCCTTCTTAACCACCTCCACACACCCGCTGAATCGCTGCGTGGAGTGGGCGTTGCTTTTTGGATTGCTGGTTTCAGATAAAAAAACTAATGGAGTGTTATAGGGAGAGGGGGTTTCACACGCTGTGGATCCATTTAAAGGAAACTTCGGTTGAAGCGAACGAACGCCTTTAGGCCCAGGGGTTGAGGAGGAAAACAAACCGAACCAAATAAAACCTCTACTCTGTTTTATCCTATTGGTTTCATGTCTGTCGGAATGTGAACTGACAAAGCAGAGGTGGTTAAAGCTGCAGACAGCTCATGCTGGTGACTGACTGCTTATGGACGCCTCACAAGGATGTGTCAGCCAAAAACTTTAAATTAGCAGCAGAGTGAAACACAACGCGGAGAGGGAGGATTCACTCCACCGATCTCAAAACAAAAGAAGCTTGCGACCTTCACTTTAAATGAAACCTTCATTTGTCAAGAGGTGCTCTGACTGGTAGAAACCGGCGGGGCTCTCTGCTCAAGTGGATATGTTTTACCACTAGACAGAAAGCGGTGCTCAAACACTGCACTGGTCTGTACTGCACTGAGCTTTACCAGGTTCAAAGGCCAGTGTAAACAAGATTCGCCAAACCTCTCACAGATATTAACCTTGCAAACAGGAAGCAAACAGGAAGTGGCCATGGTTTAACCTCTGGGGTAATCATACGGCGTGTCCAGCCCACTTTACAGTCCAGGTTAAACAGTGCAGCTGAGCTGCGGGAGGGACTGCCTCTGCACCGCCCGGCTTAAGAGCAGACTCATTGATTGATCTTATTGATATTTGTAAGGACTGCTTTCGATTTGTTTAACCTGCTCAGGGTGAGAAGACGAGTTTAACAGAGGACAAAGCCACACAGAAAGAAGAGGTACTGGACGTTCTGCCAGACAAGCAAATACAATATTCCTCTTTACATCAGAGAACATTTCATTAATCCTATTTTCATAATCCAGAAAGAATTATTGGAATTAGAGACCAAAAAAATACTAATACTGTTTTTTTGCTCTGTACTCTCTCTGTAGTCTCCAGCTTTCTCTGATGTTCTCAACTTGTTCAAAATCCTAAAAATACGAGCCTCCACCTCCACAGATCACACTGAGCCGCACACACACCAGTAAGTTAGGCCCAGTAAAGCCAACACACTCACTAAGTGAGTTCATATAACCGTGGTTGAGGTGTGACTTTGGTTAAAATTTGTAATTACTGAAAAGAAATTTATCAGTATGTACATTTATTATAAACGACAATGTCCCCTTCCTCTCTTTGCTACCAGCTGACAATGGTGGTACAGTAATGCAAATTGTTTTTCATCTGTGTAGGCAGAAACTAAAAATACCTCCCTCTCCATTACTTCATGACTCCCATGGAAACCATGAAAGAGAGGCAGCTAACAGGAGCTACATCCTCTCCTTTCTGTAATACAACAAACATTGTAGTAAGTGTGTGGGAGCTGCTGATGAAAGTAGATAAAACAAACTGAATCAGGGCTAACGTTAGCAAGGTGGGCTGCCTAGTGGAAGCTTGTTAGCCTAGCTTGCTAACTAAGATTTTTCCATTGGAATACCAACTACACAGCATGATGAGCCCCTCTAAAGGTTGAACTCTGTTATTCATGGTTGCTACGGTAACTAACGCTGTGTGGGCCTGTGGGCGGTGACTGTTGTTTACATGGGTCCTGACCTGTTTGTCTAATTTCCATAATGACATTAGGTGATGGGTGATACATACATACATACAGACATACAATGAGGCAGCTCAGCTCAACGAGTGAAATGACGGACTAATCTGCATTTACTGCTTGACCCCGGCGTGACCCTCAGCCCCCGGTCGATACAAGATATGATTTGAAATCTTCCACATCAGCAGCTGCAGGTGAGGTCCTGAGGGGGAAGCCGCTGTGATTCATGTGTCAGCCAAGACAAATAACCCGGTCTTGCATTAATCACCCTTTCATCCGACAGAGCACTTGTTTGAACCCAGACACACTTTATAAATCAACTCGTGCATGGCCAAAGAAAAAGCTGTGAGATGCATCCACAGAGGCTTCTCCTTTCAAAGCGGTGAGACGTTATTGTTTGAATCGGCAGCCTCTCGCTGCTCGCCAATTGAAACCCCACCACAGTTTCATTTAATCTGACAAGTATAATCTTCTGAGATTGCCCTTTCCCGCTGTGATGTTTGGAAAGCTTATAAAAGACTCACTTCATTGATCTGAAGACACTTTAAGAGGCCTTATTGTTGTTCCCATGCCATAATCACAAATAGACCATTTGAAATGGAATAATGCCAAACAATGCCAGTCAGTGAGCGAGTCAACCATGTAATAAAGGCCTAATAGTTTTATCATTGCTCCGAAATTGCGGTCTATCTGTGTTTGTGTGTGTTGCTGTCTTCCTGTCTGTAAATCTGCCAGCAGTTCAAATACAGCTCGTTCAGTGTAACCACAGAAGCTGTTGTTGAGCTAGTTTAGATTGAAATAAGGGACGTTTAATAGGAAAAATACAAGTCAATCAATCTTCTATCTCTGGGGATAAATGACTATTTTCACTGATAATCAAAGCCAGTGAAAGGGATGTGAAACGTGCTTGTTTTGACAAAAATACAATATGCTAGAAGAACCAACCTGCCTAGAATCTGATTTTAAGGAGTTGTTAAAACCACAGATATGACAAATCTATTTTCATCATTTCTAACGAGCTATCGCATCGCAAACGGAGGAAGCAAGATGGCGACGAGGGAGACAGCGGAGTTGGCGATAACATCTGTGGATTAGCTAACATCTGGAGTCCTGACTGATTCCTATGGAAAGATTTCTCAATGAGGAAGTGAGCGTAGATGAACTGAGCACAGCTTTTATGGAGGAAAAACCAAGTTCAACAAAACATTAATCACAGATGATTTTTTAAAACGTTTAAAACGTGTCTGGAGAGGAGCTTTAATTTTGTGCTGATACACGGAACAGCCACGCTTCCATCAGATCATCGAATGCTGCAGAGACGCTATGGAAAGCTTTAGGCTGCGGGACGTTTGAAGTCAAAGATGTGTTCAATGAGAGAGAGAGAGAGAGAGAGAGAGAGAGAGAGAGAGAGAGAGACCCCCAGACAGACGCTTGTGGAACGTTACTGCAGCCAGTGATGATGTTCACATCAAACAGTGACGTGTCTGGGACAGATGGTGAATACTGATATTTTTGGTGTGGTCATAAGTTGATGTCTTTGCAGCTGTTGGCTTCTGTGGGTCGCTAAACGCCCTTCCTGTCTCGTCCCTGTGTCTGCCGCTGTCCCGCTGCTGGGGGGGGGGGCTTTAATCTGAGGCCAACCAACCCTGTGATGTCACAGGTTATCGTGCTGCAAGATGGTGGCGTCATTAATGCGAAAAATAAATTGCAGCTTCTTCTATTATTTTTTTCTCACGTCCGTTGATGATGAAAGTGGAAATCCATTTTGTGAATCATGTGCACTTGATTGTAGAGAGTTCATACAATCTGGATACACCTCGTCCACACACACACACACACACACACACACACACACACACACACACACACACACACTCTCATTCATCAGCCATTCACCTCCCACTGCACCAAAATGGATTTCCCCCGGAGGCCAGCATTCAGGGTTTACGTCCCTAATGACCCACAATAATTCAACCGTGATTGATTAACGAAAGAAATCCACTAATGAGTTACAACAACTGTGTGAAGACAGAGAGACGTTCATCTCCGAGGCTTCCTCATGACTGTATTAAGCATTGTGCTCCCTGATATCTCACCGCCCTGTCAAATAACTCACTGCCGTTTGCCGGGCTCAGGCCGATATCTCACCGTGGTTGGCTGCGGTTCACGCTGAACACAGCGCCGGGGAAACCACGCGTGACAAACTGCGACCCTCGCGTTTGCACTTCATTTGGGGCGACAGCCGCTCGGCGCTGGGGCAGACGGGGGAAAGACGTACGAGCCGGCGGTGTTAATGTATTCATGGGGAAAAAAAGATGGAGGAAATCGCTCCTGAAACATGACGAAGCGCCTGCTGAGGTGTCTTTGATAAATTATGATGCAGCTATGCAAATAGCGCCTGCAGCTGGGTCTCTAGCGTGTACTGTTCAATTAGCCCGTCACCGCGGTGGTAGACTAACACTCGAGCTGGGTGAGAAATGGATCCATCTATTACTGAAATTCATACTAATCTGTTATGCAGCATTATGATGAAATCAAAGGCAGTATTTTGAGTTTAGTGCAGATATAAACAAAAATAAATTCTGATGCTAAGACTAGTCTATAATCTAAAATCTTCCTGCATGAGACCCTTCTTTGACACAATAATTATCCCATTAAGAAACATCCTAAAACTCAGCACTGTTTGGAAACAACCTCCTGAAACCTGAGGCTTTTCTGACAAACTTTATGTTCACTAAAACCTTTATTACTCCTCAGCCGATAGAAACATGAAATAAAAACCATTTCGCAGTTAAATCAAGTGCCTTTGAAACTCGATAAAGCTGGAAAAACATTCTCAGTTCAGTTTAACTCCTTATAACATTTGAAGAATCAATCTTTTTTTTAATGTTGATAAACTTTAGGGCAAATGTAACGATTTACGACGAAAAGCTTAAGGTCTCAAATGGTTTTTACTTCATGTGTCAATCTGCCTCAGAGGCTGAGAAATAAAGGTTTTATTGACAGTGTTGCACCAGGTGAATCTGCACCTGTATCTAACTAGCGATGATACTGGCTCCTCCCCCCTCCCCCCTCCTTGAGCCGTGGCTAGCTGGTTAGCATCTTAGCAGGTTGATATCAGTATCTGTCGTTGTCTTTGTTATTTTCATCCAGGTAACTGCTGTAATCTGTTTCAACATCGCTCCCCTCGCTCAGGTCGTCAGAACCGCGGCTTAAAAAACTTTTTTTTTGAGGCTAAAACAAACTAAAGTACATTTCCCATAATGGATTTCACATTCCTGACCCGAAATTCAGCGAATCACAATGTGTTAAGAGTTAATAAGCCGAGCAGCAAGACAAAGACTCTCATTTCTTCACCCAGTGAGAAGAAGCCTCATAAAGGAAGTTAAATCATGTTAGTACATTACACCCTTCTATCTGGATCTGCGTCACAGACCTACTTCACTAACACTACTAAAGCGTGTTGGATATAATTCATCACAGTGTCTCTGTGTAGTTTCTATTTCACTAACCAGATAAGAAAAAGCAAAAAAATCAAATCCTATGACTTATAAAATTATCTCATGGGTTGATTGAATATTTTAAGTGAATTCTCTAAATGAAAGTGTTGGATAAAGTGCTGCAAAATGGACTCCCTTTTAACTGTTTTGTGTACACACACATATATATAAATAAATAAATATATATATCTTCATACAGAATTTGCTGTAACCTCTGGAGTCCTGATCTGGGAAGGAGTTCAAAGAAGCCTCTGAGATACAGACAGTTCCGCCCCAAGGCCCATCAACACATCCCGTCCTTTCCACTGAATATTTCACCATGAAGTGTGTGTGCGCTCAGATTTTACACTCATGTTACTCAATGCGACTTGTGTGGCGATGGAAATTAAAAACCATACAAGTAGTATGTGATTAGATGCAGCTTTCGAAAAAACAAACCGCTGCAAATTTACCATCATCCACATCCCCACTGAAAATCAGTTGTATTTCAATTAGGCTACTACCACTGAGAATAATTTCATCTTGAAGCTTTCCTCATTGATGGGTTTAGAAACTGGAATTTCAGCGTGATTAGAGCTTTGGATATCATAATACAGCTGGAAACACAATGTGTCTGGCTGCAGAGCTGCTGCAATTAAAAATGACATCATGTTAAAATACTCTTCAAGGCTAGAAAATGCAAATTATATGCAGATTAGTAATATGATTCATGTATTAATTTGGCATGCTGAGTGGTGATTAGGTGAGTGGGAGTAAGCAGCAGCCACTAATGCTCAGCAGTGGCTAAAAACAGTACGGCAAGGGGAGGCGAAAAGCCAGCAATTTCCTTCATTTACTCAGTGTGAAAGGTGACCTTTCCACAGTGTCCCCGCCTGTGGCGCTAAGGAAGTGCGCATATGCAGGGGATGTGAACTTTAGCTTGCATGGAGCATCGGACATATGTATGCTAACTGTTTGTGTCTCTGCGGGCTGCAGACACTGGCAGGGCAGCGAGAGACACGCACACAGAGGGAGGACAGAGAGGCGGGAAGCTGTTCTAGATGTCTCATTTAAAGATGCATGATGCAGACCTTTCAAACGCCCGAGAGCAAACCGCAAGCTGCTGAATTTCCTCTTTGCTTTTGGAGGAGAACTCGCGGTCACTGTGGCACGAGACAGAATAAAAATAAAAATCACACACTGCAGCTTTAATACTGAAGTTCTACCAGTTTTACACACGAGTATTACTGCGCCTGTGAGAACTGCTGTATTGACCTACGTTTGGTGATGTCATCAGCCTGCGTCACAAACAGGGGGCAAGGAGTTCAAAAGATGCAGGCATTTACCAGGCGGATGCTATTGAGTTGCATTATGGGAAATGGAGCTTGACCCATACTGGAGCCTTAAGGCAGGGTATTTTGGTCTTGTTAGCCTCTTTAATATTCCACTGCTCTGCTGCAGTCCCGTGTGATTTCCTTCATATTATAAATTATAAACATGTCTGTAAACAGACACAGTATATATATAAAAGTATAGTTTACTGTGAACCACTGATCATATGCAGATTAAACCGACATAAACCTGATGCATCGTTAATAAGAAGAAAAAACCCACTGACCCAGAGACAGATCTATTTAAATCCATTCCAACATTTAGTCGACCCGAAGTCGACCCCACTCGTGTATTAGAAATATTAATACACAGACCCGGGACTCTACCTGATCCCATTAGACTGGAATATATACATCTCTGGTCTCGGCTGCTAGAGGACAAATGGACTCCTGCTTCCTCCTCCTCTCTAATAATTAGGTCATGAGCCTGTGTTTTCTTTTTTTGTGTCATTCATATGCGACGTTATCACCCTGTGACCACGAGAGGAAGAGAGAACTACAGGAAGGGTTTGGTCTCAACCTCAAATCTGCTTCAGCCTCTGAACCAACGAAACCACACCACACCAGAATCACAGTCTCGCCCTCTGCTCCTCAGTTACAGCACTGAACATTGTGATGTCACAGTGAAGCTGACCTTTGACCTTTGGCGGTACATCAAATATCATCACGTCGTTTTATCCTTACAGACATTCGACAATTAAACTGTGTCATAATTAGCATTTGAATTTTTGTGTTATGGCCAAGAGACGTTTCAGTTTGACCTTTGACCTTGAAATTCCATGTTCATATACGTCATATGCACCTACACTGTGATGTCATTCTCCCATGTTTGTTACTGTCATTCTCATTGTAATATCACAATTATTGATTGTTTCTTCGTGTCATTGTTATTGTTTGTTTTTTCTTACTGTGTACAGTTTGTCTTGTTGTGTGTTTTTTAATGTCTACGAATAAAGTTGATTGAATTGAGCTGAACTGAATATACCTAGAAAATAACACATCTTCAGTGAAGGCAACACGGGAAACAAAAACAAAGCCCCGTGCAGAAAAATAAATGTCACCAACCAAAGGTCACACCACCAACTCTGGACTCGTGTCTGCCTCCATGTTTCCTCGGGACCTCGTCCCATCATCCCCGGCTCGACCGCGCCGACAGAACGAGCCTGACACTCTGATAACCACCACAACAGCAGACCGCACCATCAGTCTCCCTCTGCACCATTTGATAAAAATACTAATGAAGTTTACCGAGCAATTTGTCGTAACCGTTTGAACGTAATTCAGTCTAATCAGTGTGTTAGATACAGTTTAATGGTTAAGACCTGCAGCTGATGGTGAAATGAAAATGTTAGAA